>NW_004567105.1:18606027-18607913 GCF_000260355.1 Condylura cristata
GGAAGTGGTTTCAGCTTCTTAGTGCAGTGCTTTAACCCGCTGTGCCACCAGGGAGGGCCCAAAGAAAACCTTTTATACATAAGTTATTCTTCTCTGATTTACCTGTTCTGCACTTTGCTTAAGACTTCATTCCTACCCTGGGTGGAAATCAATATAAATTTGGCCAGCAGCTCACAGACTCTTATAATCAAGGAATTGGAATAGAACTTCCTCTAGTTTAATCCTTCTATTACAGACCATAAGACTGAGACCAAGAGAGGTTAAGTTACTTGCTCAGAGTTATAGAGTTCATTTATCAGAACTGGACACAGGCTATTACATCTTTCAACCTCCTGCCCTCAGTGTTATGTTCACATTCTGAGCACAGAAGTACAAGATAGAAGTACAATTAAGGGTTACTTGGCTGCAAAGTCACTAGCTCCTTTGAAGTGCTTTGTTGAAAGGGCGACTGACAATTGATGAGAGATTCTTCATGGAATTGATAAGAGATCAGAAGATTAGACTTGGGTATGGGTGAGGCATGGGCAATTCTGGAAGATAAGGCAACAGGAAACACATAAACTATCAGAAAGAAATGATAGCCTGGCTTGTATATTGCCACTTAGATAAGTATGTCAGGCATGTTGTACCCTTCATTCATCTGCTTTGCTTTCAGAATCCTGCAAGGAAGTTTTCAGTTGAGCAAGGTTAAGAAATTTCCCGACCAGCTATCTGAGGAGGTCAGGGAATGAATCTTAGACTTTGGAGTTCCAAAGGAGTTAAGAGAATTGTATATAAATTGGTCGTTCATTGAAAACTACTCAAACGGGGGGTGATATAGTTGACAATGATATATGATATTTATGGTATATGATATATGGGACAATGACGTAGGGGCATTAACAGAAAGTGTTTAAAAAATCAATGTCCATAAACAGAAAGTGTTTGAAGAAATAACAAAAATAACTTGGTGTCATTATAAAGACATAAAATCTGTTGAAAGAAATCAAGGAAGCAAAGGAACTTTCTGTGAACTGATAACTTGCATGAGATAGGTCTATTTTCTGTGTGTGTGTTTTTTTAAGATTGATTTATTTTCCATAGAAGAAGTGGTGTACAGACCAGAGGTGTTGAGGGTGAGAAGATTCACCAGAGACAGAGGGGGGAACAGAACAGGCAGATCTACTGAAATACACTGCTTAAGGGAACAGCAGGTGAAACAGGAGAGGTCTGCTGGGCCATGCGGGTTACCTCCCTGGCTGGTGATCAAAATAATGCAGCAGGGGCTGCAGACAGCTTCAAAGTGCTGCACTTTAACCTCTTGCACCACCAGGGAGGACCATAGATAGGTCTATTTTGAATTAATTCTCCTTTCATTGTATATCTAGATATGGCAGTCAGTAACTCAGGCCTAAGAAGAGGAATGGAAAACTCAAAGTTTAAATCAAATACCCAATGCATTCACTTTTTAAGAAGTCTTAAAATATTTTGATTTGCCTGCAAGAATATGCTGTTGAGCTGAACTTTTAGAGAGAGTGAGAGAGAGAAATTGATTGCACATATAACATGAGCAAAAATGTAATCAGCCTGGTAACACCCCAGTCCCATTTTAATAAACAGAGCACTCAAGTGCATTATAAATCATCTACTTTCATTCTGTTTTGCAGAGAGAAGATGACATACATCAGGATTGTGCTTACTTCATTATAATAGAGTGAATATTTTCCTGTCTTCAATAATTACCTCTTCAAAGTTTAGTATTTTTTCCAATATTGTGTGTAAATGCCCCTATTTTGATGTTTGTTTTTTTTTAAAAAAAAAAAAAAAAAACAAGAATTAGGCCCTCCCTGGTGGCGCAGCAGGTTAAAGCACAGCACTGAGAATCTAAAGCCACTTCCGCATGAGTT
>NW_004567105.1:18608013-18650768 GCF_000260355.1 Condylura cristata
GATCCCCGCCTGCCCCAGAGGTGACCACATGGCGTGGCAGACCTCTCCTGGCCCACCCGCTGCTCCCCTCAGCAGTGTACTTCTGCCTGTGCTGTACCCCACTCTGTCTCTGGTGAATCCTCTCACCCTCCGCATCTCTAGCCTGTACCCCAGTTCTGTACGAATAAATAAATTAAAAAAAAAAGAAGAATTAAAGAGCTAAGCTGTTAAACAGCTAAATACATAATAGAAAAAGAGGAGAGCACTGTTCATCTGTTAAATGTATTACTGGTTACTAATCTGAGGTTAAATCTATTAATGTACATCGGGACCTCCCTAGGGATTCAGGGGGTTAAGTCTTTGCACTATCACCTATTTGTAGCCATTGCAGCCCAAGTTTGATTCCCAGCCAGGGAGCTGACCCACATGGCAGAGCAGATCTCTCCTGCTCACTGCACCCCTCAAGCAGTGAATCACAGTGGATCTGCCTGTCCTGCTCCCCACTCTGTCTCTGGTGAATCCTCTCACCCCCTGCACCACTGGCCTACACCCCAGCTCTTATATGCATAAACAAAAATAAATAAGTCATGTGTGTACCATAAACCACATGCTTATAAATTCTTGACATATCATAGAAAATTACATCCTAATAAAGTTCCACGCATCCCACACTGGTATGTTTCAGAGGCAGCTGTAGGCTTGCAAACCATAGTTGTCTGATGTTAATATCTTAAGCCTTTAATCTAAAGGCTTCACCACCTCACCTCAGGGATCAGGCAGCGTCAAGCCTGGCAGCATCCAGCCTGGTAGCACGGTGGACCGTCAGCTCCACAGGCACCTGACTTTCCCTGCCAAGCCCATCACATGAATTGTTTTTTCTGAGCTCATTGCTCAGGGTCCTCGATCCCTTGAAAGCTACCAGGGTTCCCATCACCACCAGACAGGTCATCAGGGAATGGATACAGCCTTCAGAAATCCAAATATCCAGCCAAATTAATACACACGAAAACCCTGCTTATTGAAGTGAAGAGAAATAAAACCCAAAGTCTGAACATCTGGTTGAAAAGGGTGTTATTCCTGACCCTCTGTTCACTGGGTCTCTTGCTGTTACTCTGTATTACTAAATTGTACATGTTAAAATAAAAAAGAGGAAAATATTAAGGGTCTATCAATTAGGGGGTGATCACATGTAAGATGTTTCAAAAAGAAATTCCAAAAATGCTATGAAGTGATTCAAAGCAGAGAACGCAGGGGTGGGGAGGGGAAAGATATGCAAGAAACTTTTACTTCAGGGACAAAAATCTCACTTAAATCTTTCAGATTTTAAGAAATGAGTTGAATAACTACTCAACTTGGCTGAATAAAGAGCCTACAGTTCAGGATCTGAACAGAAAGAGCAATATTTTTTTTTCCTCCTCATATTATACACATGTTAAAATCAACATGCCCCAGAACAAACAAACAAAGAAAAGGTGTTTCTTCTGTATCCCCCTTAACCTGCTAGTCCTGTTAACATCCTGTCTCAATTCTGGAATTGCTCACGTCAGGGTGAGCAGGCATTCAAACTGGAAATCTCAAAGCCAGAAAGTCAACACAAAATAAATATGAATTTCCCTGTTACAGCCGTCATCAAGTGTCATTTCATCCTCCTTTGGGTTCTTCCCTTTCTCTCCATCAGTAACTCTTGGTGTTTTGATTCAGGCCCTTCTCCTGTTTCCTGAATTTTAATAATCCCTCACCAAAAAAAACAAACAAAACAAAACAACAACAAAAAAAAACACCACCTTCCTTCTGTCTTTCCTCTTTCAGATAATTCATCTTCCACACTGCTTTCAATTTCTCTTTCCAAAATATGGTAGCAACCCTGTCACTCCCTGTTTGAAATTCTCACCACAGCTTTCACACTTCTCCAGCTCAGCTTCCTACCCAGTAGCTCATCTTGCTTCTCTTCCCCCAGCCACAGCTTCCCTAGGAAGGCAGTCACTCTTTCTTGAATACACTATGTGTTCTGAAGCCTCCCTGCTTTTGTCTAGAAGCAGAAAGTGTCCCCTCAAGAAAGAGAAATGTGTTCAGGGGAAATTTCATCTTAGGAATTATTACTATAACTGAAGACTGGAGTGATGAAAAATTGGCTAGAAAGAAGCAAAGAACATTTAGGAAAAGTAGCTAGTGGAACAGGTAAATCCTTCAGGACTGAGAGAGAGACCCACCTCCTTGAGGCTGAGCCCTAAACCTCACTGGAGAAGGCGAGGTCTGACTCACTGATGCCAGAGAAGTCTTGGTAGTGCCACTTTGGAGGAACATGCTAGAAGTTTAATCTCTGGAACTTTCCAGAGACACAAATCATGGGAAAGTGACCCACCAGAGGAATTTGGGAACCTGAGGGAGTAGCTGGGGTAGCTACTGAGTGCTGGGTGCTGGTGGGGGTTGTCTCCTGAGGAGCTGGGTACTGGAAGAGTAGTCTGCTCTACACAAGCCCAAGCAGGAAAAGCCAAGCCAGTACCTGTTCCAAAAGCAACCGGAACTAGGAAGCAAAGCCCTATTCCTTGCAGTGTCCCCAGCACCAATGACTACAAAGTTTAACATCTTTTTACTTGTCAGTGAAAAAGCTATTGAAAGCCTCTCTCCTTTTTAGTGAGTTAGGGGAGTGAGCAAGGAATGTAGGGTGAGTCTGGACCCACAAAGCAGAGCTTGATAACTGGCACATGCCCACACCTTTTTGTAACCTGGACTGCAACACTCTTATGATCTAATACAAATAATCCCTCCTCTGAAGCCCTTTGCATCATCAGTCAGTTCCCAAGCAGAATTAGCAATTCTTTAAAGACAGTGAAAGTATCATTATAGCAAATTTTCTTTATCCTAATTTGTTACTTAGACTTGCATACAATTTTTTGTTTGTGTAAGATCTTCAAATCTGGAATCATGACTTATGCATCTTGATGTCACATTAAACAAGACCTGAAGTCAGAGCAAATCTTCAATAAATGGTGAATATCTGAGAAATGAAGAAGGTAGAAAAACTGAAAAGTGACAGAGAATGAAAATGCTGCGGGCTGCTGGCCATTCCATTTTTTGAGTTTGATTGACTCACAGATCTGAAATAAGCTTGTCCTTTATCAGTCAAGGTCTGCATATGTCAAATAACGTAGCAAGCATCATGCAACTAGACCGTGCCAAAGCAACTAGACAGCGCAACCCAATTGACTGCAACTTCTCCACCTTTTCCTGCTGATCCCTGCTAGGAAATATAATCCATACATTATTTTGTATTTGAATTTGAATTCTCACATAACTGGCAGCTTGACTCATCAGATTTCTATCAATAAATTAATCATCTGGATATTTAAAAATGGGATCACTGAAACAGGAAAATGGAAGAAGATGACTTCTATGCCCATGCGCTCCTCTATAGACAGGCTCATCATTTGTTCCTCTGTAATTTCCTTCCCAACCTTTTATCTGTCTTTATTAAAGGCTTCTGTATTTGGAATAATAGAACACATTAACTCTAGCTTCATAAAGGAGATAAAGTGGGCACTGGAAATAGAAGTTAAAAAAATCATAAAAGACCGCAGCAGTCAATCTCTCACTTTCTGTCTCTGCCTCTCATGGCCACGGCCTTTACGTGGCCTTCTGTCATTTGTACACTTACATCAGCCTTTCCTGCCTCTCTATAAACACGGCTAAATAGCGATCTATCTTCAATGCTAAGTTAACATGTACTAGCAGTTCAAGAACCTCCCATTACCTACCCAGAAGTCTGAAGGCCCACCACAAATGTCAGCAAAAAAGAAAGTAATGAACCAATCAGCAGGCTGCAGTCTTAGACATTTACATTTTTCGTTTCCCTGAATAAAAAAATGATTATTCATGTTTGAGAATTTTTGTTAATAGACTATTATTAAACTCATAAAATAATAACTTGGCTTTAAAAACTTTCTAACATCTCAAGATTCACAACTCACCTAAAAGACACATTACAAAGTCAGTTTAGAAATCACAAGCCAAACAGACTGATGGACTAAATAAATAGCACAGAAATAAAAATATAGGATGTAATATTAATTAGAGGCTTTCTGAAAAGCAGGGGAAAATGACATCAGTCAATCAGGTAAAAGGGGTCCACTGTATAGTGAAGAATAGAAGTAGAATTATTTGATGGTGCTGCCTAACAATGATTTACACCTAAAACTTACATAACATTACAGTGCAATGTTACTTCAGTAAAAATGAAATAAATAACATTGCATTGATAACACTCCAGTGGATCTTTGAAGATAAACACTTCAAATGCAAGAAGAAGGTAAAAAGAAGAGGAGCTGGAGGAGGAAGAAAGAGAAGAGGAAGAGGAAGGAGGTGATCGAGCAAGAGCAGGATGAAGAAGAAATGATCACAATCCAGTCAGGTGCCAGAGATCTGTACACAGCTGACAGGCTTTTATCTCATAAGCACACCTTGCCTATCCTATGCCTGTCCTCCATGAGGGAGAACTTTCAGATCTAAAATGAAATGGTGGATTTTTCTAGATCCTGCAGTCACATTTTAAATTTGATACCAGCTGCACATTCTAGTAGTAGCAAGAAGCATGCTGATGCCGTGCCATATTAGGGAAAAAATGTGTCTGATTTCTTATTACTCACTTGCTTAAAAGGTTAAGATATTAGGTCATGTGAGAGAAATGAAAGCTACGAGCTTATGTGATCTGCTACAAACAAAAACAAGAGCAAATTCAAAGACTCTGAGCTCCCAAATTTCCAGTCTTCTGTTTCTCGCCCAGAGCCATACCGCCTCCCACACGGCACATGTTGTAAACTTTATGTGGCCCATCTGTTAAGGAGTTTGTTTTCCAAATATGCAGGGGCTGGGCACTTCTGGACTGAGTACCAGAACTAAATGTGACACAGATTTTTACCTCTTCAATAATTCTTCGTTGCACGGGCACAGGAATGGCAGCGGCACCCCTCACTCTCAGCAGCGGCACAGCGAGCGAGCGTTCCCTACACGGATGGGCAAACAGGCTTAACGCCCGCCATGATGACAGCAACAGCATGCTGCGGGTAGAGTGAGTGTGCAGGTTCGGTTGTAGGCTGAATGTGGGCACAGCCTGGCATCTGAAATTAGTCATACTCAACCCCTGATGTTGTCTCACCGTTAATGCAGAGACCATAGATAATAATTATGTTGCTGAGCCCACTGAGACTCTTTACGACTGATCCTCTATTAAACTGGCAAAACAAGAGGATAATGTCTCCAGCACTAACAAGTTGGCAGGGAAGTTGCTGGCAGCTCCTCCCACTAATGTTCCATCTGTGCGAACCTTCCGTATGATCCTGGAGATTGTTTCTCCATACAGGTTGTGCCTGCAGTCTCATCACGGGAGAGAGAGACCCGGCGGAGATGTCATTATTGGTTGTGCGAGTCCCTGCGTTGGAGAGCGAGGCTTGCAGGATGAGCACTCGAAGTGGTAGCCGCATAGAGATGCCAAAGGAAAGTGATCATTTCTAAGCGCCGCCTTGTTGTCCAAGGAACATAAAAATTCACCAAGAAAAATAGTCTCTAACCAAGATTCATTTTAGAAAAGCCTTTTGTTTCTTTTTGTGGAAGCTGGGAAACGGCTTTTGTTTTAGCATATCTTTTCTGTTGATTGCTAACACAGTCCGGGTACTTTCCCAGCCTTGAGTCTCTTCCGCCTCCTGGTCAGCTAGCTCGCTTCAGTTCTACACTTAAAGCATAGGGTGGGGGGTGAGGAGGTAGGGGGCGAGGCTGGGGAAAGTAATGGGAGGGCACAGACTACCAGGGGTGGGTGCAGTTCCTCTCCTACAGGTGTCTGTCAGGGTGCACTTAATAAGCCCCCAGGTGCATCCCCAGTGTGTTCCAGGCAAAAGTGACATCCGTTTCTCTGCACGCCTCTGCCTCCTTTTGCTATTTAAAAGCTTGCCTTGCTGTGGAATTACTGTCCTGCATGGCTCAGTATCAGCCTTCCAGACGATCTACAGTGCCTAGTACAGGGTGCCCTTTAACATACTTTCTATGGCAGCGGAAACAACACCTGCATTGCAAGCTCTCCCCCTTCCAGACCCAACGGGGACACACCATCTAACCAGAGGCCTCGCCTCATCCTTATTGGTGCTGGACACGACGGAATAGCAGTCACCAGTCTCTTCTTTTCAAAAGGTTTTTGAATTCACCATTTTGCTTTATGAACGACCTACATGAGTGCCTGTTTCTGCTAAGGGAGAGAAACCTGAAGGGGAGTTCTGCTTTTATACAACGTCAAATGGCCTCAGCATGTTTTGCTTTATTTTGCAGCAGCCATTAAAGAGGCAGCGTGAGCAGTCCCAGAGTGCATCCCACTCTCCTTCCCGGGAGCTGATTTACGAATTTATCATTTCATTCCTGCTTGTGCAATATGCTGGCTACTTTAGTCTTATGTATTATTTGATATGATTTGGTAGGCTATTTGGGGGGGTCTGGGAAATCTCAAAAATGTTCCATCTAAATGAATGGTAATTGCTTCTTTGCTCTGTTCCATTTCAGTTTAGGAAATGTTCCCTAGGAATGTGCTAGGGGTGGGGCTGGGGTGGGGAACTGTATAATAGCTAACTCTGACACTTTCTTGTGCCTGGATGGTTGTGAGCATTTTATATGTTTAACCCCTTTAAGTCTCACAACAAAAGCTAAATATTGTTATTATTTACATTTGGCAAATTAGAAGATGAAGCACCCCCCCCAAAAAAAAAATTTACTTTTTTTAGGCTCCCACAAGTGGAAACATTGGATGTGAACTTGAGTGATTTGTCTTCAAAGCCAAATTTATTTTTAATATTTATTTATTTATGCACACAAGGACTGGGTTACAGGCCAAAGCTGTGGGGATGAGAGAATTCACCAGAGAGTGGGGGAGCAGAACTGGCAGATGTAGTGAAATACACTGCTGCAGGGAGCGGGGGGTAGGTCAGGAGAGGTCTGCTGTGCCTTGTGGTCACCTCCCTGGCAAGGAATCGAACTCACGCTGCAGTGGTTGCAGATGGCTTCGTAGTGCTGTGCTTAACCTGTTGCACCACCAGGGAGGGTCCCCAAAGCCCAAATTCTTAAGCACTAAACACAAACACCCTCTGAATGGGAGTTCTAGATACTTACAAGGGTATCTATGAATCCTATTATGCCATCTTTGGAGTATCTCTAAGACCTTGTATAGGAGGGAAAGAGGAGCAAAGGGTTTCACTGCATCATCATGTCTGCCTTCACCACATTCACTTTGCATACTTACTAGGGATTTGAAGAAGCTCAGAAAGTTACTTTCTTCTCTCTTTTCACCACATTCACTTTGCATACTTACTAGGGATTTGAAGAAGCTCAGAAAGTTACTTTCTTCTCTCTTTTCTTTATGAGTTCAAATCCACACTCCCACCCTACATTTGTTCACTTCCTTTTCCTTCCTCCAAATGAGACAGAAACAATGAAATGTGAGATAGTAACACAAAAGACATCAGCACAGATCTATGAACTGCTTCCTTCTCTGGAAGGTCCTTCATACCTGATGCACCTAGCAACACCTATTCCTCCAAAAATGGTCTCAGTGGAGGGTCTCCTCACCTGCAGATGACTAAGGTACCTTCCATTATCCTTTGTTCACAGCTCCATCATAGTAATTATCTTTAGAAGACTGTTGTTATTTGCATTTAACTCTCCGCTCCTACATCATAAATTCCTTGCGAACAAAGACTAAGTCTTTTGTTTGTTTAATATTCCGAGGTCTGTGTGTTATAGAGGGCACTTGAAATGGATGTTCTGAATGAATTCATCAACCCAATACAAAGTCCTCATTTTATAGAGGCGAACACTGCAGTGGGGGTGGAACTATAAAGTGACTGCTCATGATCACATAACTAGTCAGTGGAAAAGCTGACCTCAAGTTGGCTGCATTTTCCATTATGAATGCCAAGTTGTCCTCCCTAGCCTACATGAAACCTGACCTCCTTCTTACCTGAAAACAATAGCCCTGCACTAATAGCTTCTCCTTTGAATCTTCTAATGTTTATGATCTATCACAGTCATTTAGCTCTTAGGTTACTGCCCTGCAGGCTAACCTAGGTGTGCCTATGTATATTTTACTTCTTTCTGTCTGGGTTATAATTATTTCATAGTTAGGAGTGCATACTTCTTTTTTTCCTTACCCTCCCACAATGTTTTGCTCATTTGAATGTTCGAGCTTAGGAAAATTAGAATTGACCATCTTAACCACTTCTATCATTCTCATCACCTCTAGCTCCAGCACCAAGCACATTCTCAAGTATCAGACTTTTGTTTCCAATGCCGCAATTATTCCACACTGAGAATCTTCAAACACTCCTATGGACAGCTGTCAACTGTCACAAAATTAAGATTAGACTATTCTGAGAGTGGGTTAAGTAAGCTATTGTTTTTTCTTAGATCTCTTCGGAACTTCAGGGAATAATTATGCCGGATAAAGGTGCGTGTGTGTGTGTGTGTGTGTGCACGCGAGCGTATAAGTTGCAGAAACTCCTCTGAATGTCTTGAGTAAGGGTGTCTGGAAGTCCACGAAGTTCTCAGACAGGCCTGGAGTCAGATAATGAGAGCTTTCAGGAATCAGAAAATGCAAAGCAGGTGCTATGTCAGTCTCTTATTCATTCATTCATTCTCTCTCTCCTCTGTCTCAAAAAACATCTTTTTTCTCCAAGGCTGCTTTACTATTCACTTTCTCTCCAGATTTATTATCATGCTTCTTCAAGGGGTCACTGCCCTATTTCCCAAGTCCCCCCACCTAAGTAATAGGCATCTCTACATCTCAGTTACAAGATCCAGAAGGAGCAAATTTAATTTATTGCATTAACTTGACCTTAGGTGTCTTTTCTACCAAAATGGGCCACTGAACTATGGCCCGGGACTCCCAATCACATATAAAAGAATAGGAAAGAATTTGTACCATCTGGTTTGACCCCTACTTGACACCACAAATAAGAATAAAGATGAGAAATGTGAAAACTTTACCTTCGGAAACTTAATAAAGGGCAGCAAAGATTATTTTCATGGTTTCTATTATCTTTACTACAACCAGGAAAGATATTACCTGGTCAAAAAACTAGAGGAACAGACTCAATAGTTCATCATTATCCACACATCAGAAATTGCTATCTGAGTCTCCCCTGCTATTGACAGCTAACTCCTCCACATAGAATGGAGAAACAGGAAGAGAAAAAGGACTTCTGCAGCTCCTTGTAATAGCCAGGATTTGGCCACCTAAGATATAGCTCCCAGAATCTTGGGTTCATCATGATTACCACATTGCCAGGCATGACACCAACACTTCAACTAACCAAGAGAATAAAGGGAGTAAGAAAGCAATGCCCCCCCTCTTTTAAGGATGCTCACCATAGATCTGCACAATTCTTGATCTGAACTCACGATGACTGTGATGAAATACAGAAGAGGTAGGGGAATGCAATCCTCTGACTAAGCAACAATGGGAATGAAATCAGTGATTCATTCACTGATTTAAAAAAAAAAAAGACAAAGTGGATAGGTTATAGGTCATTAATTCTCCACTAAAACTTTAGTTTCTGTCCTCAATCATATCCACCTGCTCATGGCATTTTATCCTACAATATGACCTCTTTTAAACCTTCTCCTACCCTTGAATACTATGAAACTGAACTATGCTTTTTCTTTTTCCTTTCTGATTATTAAAGTCTTTACTTTCCTCAAATCTGCAATTTCCTCCTACCTTCTAAGTATAGGTGTCAAGGGTTCTTTTTCTCTTTGTAGATGCTTTCATCCTGTCCCACCATTTTAACTGTCAGCAATATTTTTAACTCTCTTAACTTTCACGAACATATTTTAGACCAGTTGCTGATTATTTTTAATTAATTGTCCCACCCATTAAAATCTGACATCTTCAAAAAGTCAAGTGAGATCTAAGAAAAGAATTCATAATAAAAATGCAGTTCAGAGAAATTTCATCAGTTCAAGAAATTTTCCTCATTGCAAGCTTTTATTATACCCTGAAACTCTTTATAGGATTTATACTAACAGTAAGGTTTGCTTGTTTTAACTGTACAGTGATTTGGTTATGCTCCCAAAGAGTATAATAGATCTTGAGAATAAGAAAGATTTGTCTTACGACTGCACTGGTTCTCCAGTGACTCAGATAGGATCTGCCACATAGAAGTCACACAGTAACAAATGGGCAAGAAAATTAATAAACAAGAGTATCATTTGGCTACCTTCCCAAAGGTCTCATGGGTGACATTGTCTGGCTCCTCAGTGCAGTAGTCCTTAATGTTTCAAACATATTAAGACTGGATTCTTACTCAGCCCTAAGATCTGTACCCACACACCAAATTATTTTCAAAGATATATACAAAGACCAAAATATACTGATGAGTTGTGTCCGTCAGCCTAGAACTGGGAGACCTACATGAGAAGCCAAACTACACTGAGGAAGTTGCTCAGTGACCACAGAATTGGAACAAGGGGGGCATTGTCACAGATTTAGCACTTAGTGTACCAGGTCAGAGACACTAATATCTCCATCTTTGCAACCAGGTAACTTTGGTCATGGGGCCATATAACTTGAAATATGTTTACTTATCTTGCCTCTCCCTTGCACAATCCTTAAAAGTAAAAAAAAAAAATTGACTTGGAATTCCAGTGCTGAGTGACACTGAGTAATTTTTTTTATTTGTTCTTTGTCTTCTATTTCTTCATACAGAATAAAGAAAAGAATATTACTAGTTACCTTTGAAGACTTCTGTCAGAATTAATAAGATAATTATATAAAATATTTGCACAATTCCTCACATTTGTAAGTACTCGATAAATACAGATTATTGGTCTCCCTTGCCCCAGACATCTTAGAAAGGTCAGTCTCATTTTAAATTAACCTACTTTTCTAGATATACGAAGTCAAGTCTCAGTCCTGTTGGGTAGGGGACCAATTTTTTTTTTTCTATATCACTAATTTGACATATTGTGTGTTGACTTAATATTAACTTTCAGAGGCTTTCATTATGTATAGATCACATGTCTTACTGTAGTCCCGTGACTTATGTGAAAGAAAGAGAGAAAAGGGGAGAGAGGAAAAAAAAAAAAAAAAACAAAGGAAGAGAGAGAGGTAGGAAGGGACAATTTCCATTTCTTAGTTCCTGTCCTCATCCATTAAAAGAAGTCCTTCAGCTCCCTGAAAATTTCTGCTACTCACCCAAATACTACTGAGAGTCCCAGGACCCATTTCAGAGGGGTTGAATCAACATTTCAGCTGCAAAAAAGGTTTTCCCTTTTTCCCTCCATCTCCTTCCTCTTGACCTTTGTCTAATGGACTTTCCTTGCTCTCAAACAAAAATCAGCTAATCTCAGCAGGAATTCTAAGAGAACCTATCTTGGCTTCCATTTCTCTCTTACCAATATGCCTTCTCCAAGAGCTAAAACTTCCAAACATCCACAAGCTTATAGCACACACTTCTGAGCCCAGGTGGGCCCAGGTTGCTAGCTCCACAGTCTCATTGCCTGCTTGCAATCCATCAGGACATCCTGCTGACATATTTATGTTACTTTAAGTTGTGGGGTCCACAGCAACATAGTTCTTATCCACCTACCATTTCTTCTAAAATAAGTTCTCATTCTGTGCTCTTCATTTCTGGTAATGGTACCAGGCTCAAAATTCTCAGAGTAGCCTCCTATCTTCTCTTCAAATACTGCTGATTTCACCCTCTATAATACCTTGTTTCTCTTTTTTTTCCCTAAAATGTCACAACCACCAACCAACTTGAGTCACTATTAACCCTTTCCTGGATTGCTTAGAAATTCTTCTAACTTCTTCTCTCTTCACCTCTCCCCTACTGTCCATACATATGACAGTTTTCTGATCTACAAACTTTAAGGAGTGTGCCATTCTAAAAGGTACTCTGTTCAGGAAAATCAAGTTGAGACAATCAGACATTTGCCTACAAATTAGCATCACTTCCTTCCATTTGTAGGTAAATCTGCTCAAGTAGATGATTTTTAAATCCACTTGGGTTAAAATCAAGCTGTCAGAAATCAAACAAGAACTCTATATAAGGTCACTAAGATAGAAACAATCCCTTCCCAAAAGAATTTCCATTAAGAAGGAAGGTAGTGACAACTCCTTCCCACCTTCTTCCTTGTCAACTTTAAACTCCTCACTGAGAACTTAAAACAAAGAAAATAGGCCTTTCAAGACAACAGGAAGATTATTGGTGAAAGGGTACTTGTCAGAGAGTCAGATGACAAGGTATAATCTGAGTGTCCTGGGGAAGTAGATGTATGTTACAGAGCTCAAATGCCACATCTATCAAATGGACTGTTGGTATAGTTCTGTTTTCCAAAGCCTACTGTTCAGAGGATTAAAAAAGATCATATATGTTAAACAGCTTTATAAAACATGAAACCAGATACATGTTGGATAGTATTATTGCTGCTGCTGCTATTGTTTCACATTTTGAGGACCCTGCTTTGATTTATGAGGAACCTGAAGATCAATGATGAACAGAACATGCATTCTCTGTGCATGTTACAACTATATGTGTCATAATAAAATTTCCTAAATAAGCATGTGGTTTGGCATAGACTAAACTCACATGATTCAAGTTCAAAAATACCTGCAGGGAGCAAGGATAATTAACACTCTTTTAATGAAGCAAGGAGAAAGTATTTTTTAAAATACTATTAGAATGACACAGAAGGAAAAAAATGGAAAATGAAATGAATTGCATGTCTAGAATGCTGTATATCCCCAATTATATTAAGTAGAAAATTCTCCCAACCTTCGACTCCCTGGGTTATCCTGAATAAAACAACACTCTGATTTCATTATTAAAAAGAAAAAAGAAAAAAACCAAAAAACCTCCCTCCCTGGTGGTGCAATGTGTTAGGACGTAGCACTGCAAGCTAGCAATAGCCGCTTTAGCACAAATTCAATCCCTGGTCCAGAGATGATCCACATGGAGCATCAGACCTCTCCTGATCCGCTTGCTGCTCCTTTCAGCAGTGTACTTCATCAATCTGCCTGTTCTGCTCCACACTCTGTCTCTGGTGAAGCCTCTCACCGCCCCTGCACCTCTGGCTTGTACCCTAGTTCTGTATGAATAAATAAATAAATCTTTTAAACAGAAAAAAAAGAAAGAAAGAAAGGAAAAAGAAAAAAAAACTCAAAACTTCAGAACAATCTCCCTAATGAACACTGAAGCAAAAATCCTCAACAAAATCTTAGCCAACAGAATCCAACAATGAAATGCATTAAAAGAATAATACACCATGACCAAATGGACTTTATCCCAGGAGCACAAGGATGGTTCAACATCAGAATATCAATTAATGTAATCCATCACATCAGCTGACAGAAAAGTAAAAATCATATAATCATATCAATAGATGCTGAGAAGGCATTTGACAGAGTTCAACATCCATTTACATTTAAGGCCCTTGAAATCCTTGGAATAGAAGCACATATCTCAACATGATAAAAGCCATATATGACAAACCCACAGCCAATATTATCCTCAATGGAGAAAAGCTGAAAGCCTTTCCTTTGAGATTAGGAACAACACAAGGGTCTCCACTATCTCCACTGCTCTTCAATATATCATCGGAAGTTCTATCCAAAACACTAAGACAGGAAAAATACATATATAAGGAATCCAAATAGGGAAAGAAGAAGCAAAACTTTCCTCATTTGTAGACAATATATTAATTTACATGGAAAACCCTAAAAACTCCATAGAGAAACTAGTCAAAATAATCAACCAGTTTAGTAAGGAAGCAGTACATAAAATCAACACACAAAACAATCAAACACATAAACAACAAACAATCAAACACACAATCAAAAGAAGCAGAAGTAAAAGAAAAAAAAAATCCCCTTTTCAATTAAAACAAAAAGAATCAAATACCTGGGAATCAACCTAACAAAAGAAGTAAAAGACCTATACAAAGAAAACTACAAAACACTGTTAAAAGAAATACAAGAAGATGCCAAGAAGTGGAAAGACATCCCCGGCTCATGGATCAGGACAATTAACATCATCAAAATGGCCATCCTACCAAAAGTGATATACAGATTTAATGCTATCCCAATAAAAGTCTCAATGACATTCTTCAAAGAAATAGAACAAATGTTGATGATTCATATGGAACCACAAAAGAGCTCAAATAGCCAAAAAGAAAGTGAACAGAGGCATCACAATTCCAAAGTTCAAGCTATGTTACAAAGTCATAATAATCAAAACTGTGTGGTACTGGAACAAGAACAGACACAAAGACCAGTGGATTCAATTAGAAAACCCAAATATAAACCCACAGGTTTATGAGCAGCTAATCTTTGACAAAGGAGCAAAGAAGATACAATAGAACAAAGAAAGTTTGTTCAACAAATGGTGCTGGGAAAACTGGGAAGCTACATGCAAAAAAATGAAGCTAGATCACTACCTCACACTATGCACAAAAATCAACTCAAAGTGGATTAACAACCTAGACATAAGAACAGAAACCATCAAATACCTGGAAGCAAAGATGGGCCAAACACTATATGACATACACCTCAGTAACATCTTTGAAGATACAGCACCCAACGTAACAACAGTGAACAAAAAGGATAAACAGATGGGATTACATCAATTTAAAGAGCTTCTGTACAGCAAAAGAGACATTACAAAAAACAGACATCCCACTGTTTGGGAAAAAATTTTCTCACACAAAACTAGCAATAAAGGATTGATCACAAAGATATACAAAAAAAACTGATGAAACTCAACAACAAAAAAAGGAAACAACCCCATCAAAAAAGGGCAGAAGAGCTAAAAAGACACTTCTCCAAAGAGGAAATACATATGGCCAACATGCATATGAAAAAATGTTCAAAATCACTGATAATCAGGGAGATGCAAATTAAAACCACAATGAGATACCATCTCACAACAGTGAGAATAGCACATCTTCAAACAACTAGCAACAATAAATGTTGGTGAAGATGTGGAGAAAAAGGAACTCTCCTGCACTGCTGGTGGGAATGCAAACTAGTACAAACACTATGGAAAACTGTTTGGAGGTTTCTTAAACTGCTAAAAATGGAGCTCCCACATGACCCAGCAATCCCACTCTTAGGTATCTACCCAAAAGACACAAAAAAACACTGATTCAAAAAGACACCTGCACCTCCATGTTTATTGCTTCTTTGTTTACAATAGGAAAGACATGGAATCAACCCAAATGCCCAACAATAGATGACTGGTTAAAAATATGTAGTACATATGCACAATGGAATGTTACTCAACAATCAAAAAGATAAACGCATGCCATCTGCAGTGACATGGACGGAGCTGGAAGGGATAATGCCTAGTGAAATAAGCCAGAAAGAAATGGAAAACTACTGGATGGTTTACTCATAGCAGGAGTATAAAGGATTAGGGAGAAAATAATAATAATGAACAACTATATACTAAAGACATTTTACGGGGGTGGATTGGGCAATGGAATCAAAAATGGGGTGGGGGTTTAGTGCACTGGACTATGGTGATGGCACATGGATAAATTGGTAGTGGGAAGCCCAAGGGGATTACAACTGAGATGGAAAAAGGCACAAAATGATGTCAAATAAACTATTATATTATGAAAGAAAAGAAAAAACAAACTCAGATACACCCTGTACTAAAGTTGCTATCTTAGTTTACCTGCTTTCTTCCATCTGATAGTCTATATCTTTGTTAGTGATTTCCCTTTGTCCTTTTATGTTTGCTCATTTCATAATTTTAGAAATAGTTCAAAGTTTTATTGTATTCGATTTCTTGTTTCTTAGGTATTTTATCTTTGCATTGATTTTTCCATTTTTACTTATTGCCAGCCACTTTTAATTTCTGTGCTTTTGATCTTCTTTACTTTTTCTATCTCATTTTCAACATTATTCTGGTCTGTCTGCTTTATTTTATGTTCTCACTGTTTCCTCCACTTCTAAATTCTGCCTTCATTTTATTGTTATTGGGGGTGGCCCTAAAATGTTGAAGGCACAATTTGTTACTAGGATAAATAAAGGAAGCCACGGCAAACATTTATTTTAATGAGTATGGGGGCAAATAATTGACTCAAACCACTAGGTGTCAGTATTCCAGATCTAATTCTGATCAGATCTCTGCCCCTCCCCCTTCTTCCTTAATGTTTATGTCCTATATGCAGATTTTTAGTCCAAAATTTTTTTCAGTCCTCTACAGTATCGGACATGTCATATCAGTTCTCAAAAATAACATAACTCAACACTTAGGGGTTTGTGAGTGATGATTTGAGATTGAACTAAAAAGAGACAGTTGGGCCCTCCTTGGTGGCGAAGCGGGTTAAAGCACAGCACAAAGAAGCTTAAACCACTTCCGCATGAGTTCGATCCCCGCCTGCCCCGGAGGTGACCACATGGCGCGGCAGACCTCTCCTGACCCGCCCGCTGCTCCCCTCAGCAGTGTACTTTGTTGATCTGCCTGTTCTGCACCCCACTCTGTCCCTGGTGAATCCTCTCACCCTCTGCATCTCTGGCCTGTACCCCTGTTCTGTACGAATAAAAAAAAAAAAGAGAGACAGTTGATTTGCTCTTCTTGAGCTTACTTGAAAAAAAAAAGACAAATTTTAATGGTTTCATTCTTAAAAGTGCTAATAAATAAAATTCCAAATACCAATACAAATATCCAGTTTATAAGGTAGACTGTATCAATGATAATTTCATATGAAAATGCTTTTCAAGATCTTCAAATTTTTCTGATTAGATAATCTGGGGAACTTGTCTGTACCCTTTCCTTTTAGGACCTGATCTTGTTATACAATTTAATAGCAAGTAGATTAGGAAACACTATGAAATCTCACTGTACTTTGGCTTCCCCCATCTTTAAAAAGGCAATACAGGTTGGTACATACCTCATAAAGTTATTGTAAAGTATAAGGGAAATAATATGTGTTATTAAGCATTTGTAATAGTACCTAGCATATAGTAAATTCTCAAGGTTACCAATTATTTGTTTAAGGCATCCTTAGACCCAGTTATTTTTACACCTTAGAGGAGGGGGTGAAGATTGAATGGGAGCAATTCAATAGAGATGCAGAAAGCAACCAGGTAAATTTGGTGCAGTTGGTATTGGGATTGGAGAGGAAAAGCACTGTAGGCTGAAACAGAATCAAGTAACTCAAGTGTTTGTTTCTAGAAAGGGCAGAGGGAAACCTCCCAGATGGAGTTATACCTCAGTTGAAACCTCAGGATGGGAAAGTCTGAAGGAATGAATTTGGGGAAAGAAGTCTGAGCAAAGCATTTCATATGACCTACCTGTAGATATGACTGAGATAACAGCACATTATCCAAGAATAGGGCCATTTTTTAAAAATACTCACAGGTAATTAATTATCTGTAAATAATTCACTCTGATTCTCCATAAAACAGAAACAAAGGAGTCAGTTCAAGGACCAAGATGAAACTGATATATATAGCCTGGCTTACTGAAGTCTGACTGAAATAATGAAACAGATTTTTAAACAAAATGTGGCATGAGTCTTTTCTCAGATAAAGTGTCACTTTTCTTCCTGTAAAATGCTACTCAAGTTGAATAAGGAATACATTCATGAATTATATTTTCCAGGAGTGGTGACTGAGTTATAAAATATTCTCTCCTTCAGGCCAATTATGTGAATTTGCAAATCACCTTCATGTGGGTTGAGAGAAGAGCATAATCTGAAACTGGTCACAAAATGAAGTTGTAACAGGGTGGTCCCTAGGAAAAGGGGTGGTCCCTACCCCACCCAGAAGTTGGATGGAGCTGAGGAGAGAAACAGAGATAAGAAGGAAGCAGGATGGAGAGCCAGGAGACCCAAGGAAGACATGGAGCAGCAAGTATGTGATGAAGAAACCATGCTTGTTTGCTGGCCCTGGACTGGTTAAGGCAGATGTGGGTGAGATACCTGTAGGGAGGTGACTATGGAAGTGTTTTTATTAATTTTGATTGTGCTCTTTTAATACCAAGGAGAAGCATGCTGGGACGTGAGGGCGGAGCTGAGCGGCCAGGTTGGGATAAAACCGGATATGTGGGCCTTGGGGGTCTCTTGGCCTGGTGGTTTGCAGCTGATTGTTTTGGCTCTCCATCGGTTTTCAGCGTGCCGGTGGAGTCCAAGCCAGCAGAACTGGTAGGACATTCTAGTTAACTTGTATTTCTCTCCCTCTTTCCCTGGGTTATTCCTTTACCTTTTGTCCTTGTAAATAAATCCATTATTTAACCTTTTTGAATGTGTCCATAATACGATTGAATCGTAAGCGCGTGGGTGAAGACCCACAGACGGGCAACCCAATTCACATTGGGGTGCCCTGTAACAGGTTGACTTTTGCCCACAAGTCAAGATGGTTAACTTCAGGTGTTTGATTTAGAAGTTACCTTCTTTGTGTTCCATATTGTATATTCACTGTATTAAAGTCCCTTTTCATTAAAGTTTATATGTTTTGTCTTGATGCAGTAGATGGCAGAACCCACTTAGAGCAGGCAGGTTTTGGGGTTCAGTGGTGCCCCTCTCTCCCTGTCCTGTAACAAAACCTCTGAACACTAAGCAATAAAAGCCTAAATTATAATTATTACTTTTATAAATAACTGACCTAGGCTTTACTCAGTGGAATGAGATCATTAAAGTAGGGGCTTGGCTGGAATAACTTCCCCGCAACCTTTAGCTCTATAAAGATACAACTTTGGATAACAGATAAAGCAAATATTTCATAGGATGCAAAACATGAGCTAGCCTTGTCCTTTTTAAAAAAGTAAACATCAGAAACACAGAACAATAACTAAACCAATGGAAAGTGGATTGGGAAAAACCACCTACAAATCCTTGCAAGAGACATGTATTTTGGAAGGCAGAAGATGGTAGACTCTTTGTGATGAAATATGCAAAAAAAAAAAAACCTTAGGTCTGTATGGATGCAAAGAGATTAAATTGAGCACTTATTGCAACTGCTTTTTACCATTTAGTTAAGTACTGATTAAAATGGTAGCCATGGGAATGGTGGCTAAAGGGTCAAGTGTATTGCAGTCTTCAACACCAAATTTATGTTTCTCCTTATATGTCTTTCCCTTTGTGTAGTTAACTCTCACACTAGAAAGTACCAGAATTCCTCTCTCTATCTCTTTCTCTCTCAAGACCCAGTTTAAGAGATTAAAGATAATCAGGGATTATCTAAACAACTCCTCCCTACCTAGAACAATGAAGGGCTTCACTTAAGTGTGGGTGGGTTGAGATAAATCTGGGAGTAATATTCCCCGAGGCCCTCCCTACCAACAGGTATAAGGTTCCCATAAATCACTTCACATCCTGAAGGTTAACTATTGGCAACCACTTAAGAATGTTCCCTCGATGGAATTTTCCAACCTATGGTCCCACCCTTAAGGAGACCCCCTCTTTCAGTAACTATAATTTAGTAATTACTCCCACACTTCCTCTTCCTCCTGTTTGGATTGTGGAAAAACCTTTCACCTCTTCTGAGCAATATGTACCACCTGGTTTTTACAGGAATTTCCTGAAAGAGAGAGCAAGTAGTTAGTGACACTTATTTTTTGCCAAGAATTTTCCATCATAAAAGGTGAAGTCACAATACTCTGGTAATAGCACAGATGTCTTTTCTTGTTTTATAAATCTGATCATCTCTCTGCTTAAAAAAGAAACCAATCAACAGCAATCACTATTCATTATTTTTTCTTTTAATAGTTTTCTTTTTTACTTCCAATTGGCTGGAATATCACATACTTTTACTGTAATATCCCATAAAGCTCACACAGCAATTCCTCAGAAGGAACGTTTTTATTCCTGCCCTTTTAGATTATTTGGATGTTTTGATAATCAAAACAATGTAAGACAGATTAAAAGGAGGAGAACTAACTTTCTATGCATATAGGTGTATATATGTATATGAATATATAGACAGAAATATTGATATAACTCACAAAGATGAATGAGTCCTCAACAGTTATGAAATTGGAATTTACACAGCTTTCTGAGTTTGGAAGATGAAAATAGGGATATGCCATCAAAGAAAATGAAGAAATGTTATAGGAAGATAAGAAAAGTGAATATTTGGTAAACAATTGTTTAGGAAGTAGAGGACACAAAAGGCGTTTTAACAAATGAGCCTTTCCGGTTTCCCCCAAGTCTGCCACACCAAAGCTTTTTGAGAAGTGTTTTCCTTTGTTTCAAGGAAAACTCCAAATCAGAAGAGTACATTAAGAAAATAATTACATAAATATTGAGTGAAGATAATATCTTATTATGCAATTGTAACATTTCCAAAACATCAGATGTTAGATTGAGCTATGGCAATTAAAAGCAAAATGGCAGGGCCCTCCCTGGTGGCTTAGTGGGTTTAACTGCAGCACTGCAAGGTAGCCACAGCTGCTTCAGTGTGAGTTCAATCCCCAACCCCAGAGGTGACCCACATGGCGCAGCAGACCACTCCTGACCCACCCACTGCTCCTCTCAGCAGTGTATTCCACTGATCTGCCTGTTCTGCATCCATTCTGTCTCTGGTGAATCCTCTCACAGCCCCTGCGCCTCTGGCCTGTACCCCAGTTCTAGATGAATAAATAAATCTTTAAAAAAAAGACAGAGAAATGGCTATACATAATGTGCATTTGTTCTGTCTCTGTTGTGAAAATTCCAAAGGATGCTTCAACTAACATTGAATTTGGAATGGCCTCTGCAGGCGACTTCCATATTCTACCACTTCTTGCCCATTACTTCAAACCAGATGACATTAAACCCCACATGGGAAGAAACATAGTGTGTAGATCCCCATTAGAAAAACAATACCTTGCATTCCCCAAAATGCAAAACTGCTTTATTGCACCAGCACATTGCCCAACAAAAAGTTCAGCCAATGAAATGCTGCAGCTCAACCAATTAAAAGAACTGGGACCACCAGAGAGGCCCCAAAATTACATTTTTTTTGCTGGTAACTTCCTTGTTCAACTCTCTTTTCTATAAAAGTTTTCCATCTTATGTATCTTGGAGTATCTATTTTCCAGGTGAGATGCTGCCCAAATCATGGGTTGTTTAAAATCTTCTAATTTACTTCATTAAATTTTTTTAAAGATTTATTTATTTCTGCATACAGAACTGGGGTACAGGCCAGAGATGCAGGGGCGGTGAGAGGATTCACCAGAGACAGAGTGGGGAGCAGAACAGGCAGATCGTAGAGGTACACTGCTGAGGGGAGCAGCAGGCGGCCGGGAGAGGTCTGCCGTGCCACATGGGTCTGCTACGGGGCAGGCAGGGATCGAACTCATGCTAAAGTGGCCCCAGCTTCTT
Organism: Condylura cristata; assembly: GCF_000260355.1. Taxonomy (NCBI): domain Eukaryota; kingdom Metazoa; phylum Chordata; class Mammalia; order Eulipotyphla; family Talpidae; genus Condylura; species Condylura cristata. Next base: position 18,629,335 of record NW_004567105.1, read on the forward strand.
AGTGCTGTACTCTAACCCGCTGTGCCACCAGGGAGGGCCTACCTTCATTAAATTTTTTAACGGGTTTTTTAGATATTTATTCTTATTTATTTATGCATACAAGAACCTGGGTGTAGGCCAGAGGTGGGAGGAAGGAGGGAAGAGGATTCACCATAGACTTTGGGGAGCAGAACAGGCACTGACTGAAATACACTGCTGGGAGGAGCAGTGGGCAAGACAGGAGAGGTCTGCTGTACTATGTGGGTCAGCTGCCTGGCTGGCAATCGAACTCATGCCACAGTATGAGTAATAGCCCAGCTGGCAATAGCTTGCTAGATCTGAGACTTTAACTCCTGGGCCACCAGGGAGGCCCTTCGTTATAAATTTTGTTAACAGTGTATACTATGCTGTATATTGGATACTAGGGATAACTCCTCTGCTCCTAATATGTTGGAGAAATTTTGCAAGAGTAGATAATCCACTGCCTAGAATTTACTCCTGTGCCTGAGAAAATCCATGTCATTCTCAAGCAATCTGCTGCCCTGGTAGTAACAGTTTCACTCCAGAAGAGGTCTGACCTTAGATACTTGATCTTTTCAGCTCACTTTAGTAAAGTGTTCTGACTAGGTTTTCAGAAATGGTGCAGTCCACAATCATGATTCTTACTTTGATCTCCTTTCTTCATACCACTTAAGCACAGGAGCTTTTAGCATGACTCACTGAATAGTAGATACAGTTCTTAGTAAACTGCAGATTGTTCTGCTGTTCAACACATAAAATGTTAGTAACATCAAACTGAGACAACATAAAGACAATGAAGAGTCATTGAATTAAACTGAATGCTGATATAAGTGGCATGTCCTTATGGAGAACCAGTTTTACTTCCTTAATATTTTCAACATCACCAGGTAAATTATAACACTTCAATTTTAGTTGAGATCCTGAATGATCTCTTGAATTCTAAACCACAAGAATGTTTTAAGTAAAAACTTCAAGAGAGACTTGATTCTTCAACTGGCTTCCGTATTTCCTGGTAGAAAGTGGCATACACAAGAATAGCCCAGCATTGAAAGAAGAGCGAGCTTCCAGGAAATCAACAGTGTTAAGAAAAGACCTAAATTGAGCAGCTATTCTGAGATTGAATTCCAAGAGTCATTTCAGGCTTCTTCGCCCATTCTCTTCCTCACCCCTCAATCAGCCTCCAGGAGTCTAAAACTTCACCAAGCAGTGGCAATCAGAACAGCTTGGGCTTTCGTATGGGAGGAGAAACTTGCTTCTCTGGCCCCTATGGCATTTGCCTAGCAGGAAGGTTTCCAAGAATAACTATTTTTTTGTGGTTTTCTCAATCCTTACTCTCTAGGGAAACCAAGGAGTGTAAACTTTTTTGGTTCTATGGTTGTCTCAAGCATCAGCAAAATGTTTGCCTTGAGTTTTAGCCAGCATCTTATTTCATCCAAATGAATTCCCAAATCTCAATTTACACAAACCAAAATGCCCACCAGAAAAATCAGTAAGTTTCTATTCTGTAACATTAATGGAAACAGAAATAATTAAAAGGAGACTTAGTGACCTCCAAAAAGAATATTGGGTTGAGTGGCAGGTAAGGCATGTTAAAACTGAACACCAATGTCTCAGTCTGGGATTAACGTACTATTTTGAGTCACAATTGATGTTAATTGCAAGCAAAGGGAGCTTTTTCAACACACTTCATTGACTAACTTACAAAGAACTTTATGAAGGAAAACAGACTATCTCTGAGAATTCATTTGTAATGGAAATGAAAAGCAGGGCAAGGCACTAAGCAAAAAAAAATTCATAGCATCATTCAACCCCTAACACATAAATAATCTTTTGGAGGGAATTGTTTTTGTCACTTAAATCAAAGTTAGAATTACAAATGAGACACTTAAGGATGTCTACATAAACCTAGAGTGCAAATAAATTACAGATCTGTTTTTTTTTTTTTCCCCAACCTAAGCCCCCACCTGTCATAGTGACAGGAAGTTCACAAGAGATTTCCTGAATGATAGAGTTGAAATAGTAGACCCCAGGCCAAACTGATCCCATATTCTCCTCACCCTTTGTGTGATCTAATAAAGTATAAATAGAAAGATTATCAAATGTTCCTGATGACACAATTACAGACAGGGTGTGCTAGATCAATTTCCATAGCCTGCCAGAGGTGGGGTCTGATGGATTTACTTCTGTTCACTTTGCCACACAGCACAACTATAAGCAGTCCTCTGGTCTGCGCAGATGAAAACTAACTACACGTATTCCAGTTGGTCTGATGGATAAGACACCCCATCCCCCATAAATCCAGGTCCTCAAAGAAGCCAGTGTGGATACCCAAAGAGAATGACTCCCCTCAGGCCAAAGCTGCCCCTTTGACATCAATGACATATTAATCTTGTTACAGATATTAACAATTTACCACAAACATGGTGACTTAAAGCAACAGGCCCTTATTATTTTACCATTCTGGAAAACAGACACTGAAATAAATTTAAGTGAACTGAAATCAAGATATATATATATAGGCGGGACTGAGATCCCCCCACCGGCTCTGAAGGGAAATCCATTTCTTGCTTTTTCCACTTTCTTGTGGCTACCATATTTGACTTTTAACTGCTTCTCTCCCAAATTTGTCTTGGTGATCATGTCACTTCCTCCTCTTCTGTTCCTCTGTATGTATGCATGTGTGTGACTCTTTTAGGAGGATACATATATATATTTTTAGGGCCACAGAGTGGTGCAGGATAACCTCATTATCACAAGATCCCTCATTACACAGAAGCATCAAGCCATTTTTCACTTTCCCAACAAAAGACTTGCCTGCCTGTCCTGTTCATCTTAAACATAATATCTGCACCCCACAGTAAATCTACTCCCCTCTGCACTTCCATTTTAGAAAAATGGGTAGATTTTTCTAATGCCACAAGAATTACTAATCTATCTAAGGATATCCAAGGTGACCCTCTAGCATCTCTCTATTAACACAAATGAATTAAAAAGCAATATTGTCTATGCAATAATGAGACAAGTAAGGTCTAGTGAGCTGGTGTGCAAACTATGGAGCAGAATGAGATGTCCATCTATATAGGACTCTATTCTAAATCAGTTTTCTTGTTGCCCATTGAAATCTGCAGAAGCTTACTTAGCCCTTCATGGTCATACTCTGTCTTCTAGACATATCCACTCCATTTATTTAATGGCTGTTTAAACATGTAGCCTTAGGACCCAGTAGGTGGGGGTTCAAAGTGCACCTGAGTCTTTTCTCATGACCATGTTATTAAATTTGCTCTCCATATCTGTTTCTGATTTATAAAATAAGATGCTATCACTGTAGTAAAGATCAGGTAAATGAAATGCCTAATGCAGTTTCAGACACAAACAAGCACACCATGGACATCAGTAACCATTGTCCTCATTGCATTTCCTGCTCCTCCCATGTAGAGGGCACCATTGATTCACCCCCCCCCCGCACCCTCCCCCCACACCCCATTCGCTACAGATTTGGCCTATGGCTCTTGAGCTGCCTTTCTACCTCAAGGACTGACCCATGATAGATGATTTTGGGGTTCTCCATGATAACTCATCCAAATTCAATGTCCAGGAGCAAATTTACCTTGAAACTAATAATGTTTCTGGATAGCCCCTCATTTACAGAGGTCCTATCCAAGCCTTGGGAGTTAACTGGCTGCCATTTGTATTTATACTTTGTATTCTGCTTTTTAAACAGGGACTTCACCCAGTGGTGTACGCTCCAGACTCCACAGGACCTGAGTCCCTCAGTGTGTCTTCCCAGTGATTTTCTCTGCACCTCAGTCTTCTCCAGTAGCCGGGCTGGAAGCCGGCAGCAGCTTCCTCGCACCCTTCCTTGGGGCCTTCTTACTCTGACCACAACACTCCAGTTTTTACAGCTTTCTCTTTAAAGTTCTGAAAAGTTTTTTGACCTTATAATCATTTTTTAGTCTCCACAGATTAAGAGCTAGCTTTTCATAGAAATTATATGATTCTATATTTTTTATCCACAGATTATTTTTAAAATCAACTATTATCATATGTGACTGTCCTGAACTATTCTGATCATGAAAAAAAAGAAGAAACCCTGATACTCAACACATTAGAAAACCTTGTATTGGAATTACTAGTTTAGTCAGGGTACAAATCAGTCATTTGGAAATATATTTCATTAACTTCCAATGTCCCTGGTGTGTCAGGACTTCTCTCCATGCTGGTGTTCAACCGAGATATATTTATAATTAAAATGAAGTTCAAGGGCCTCTCCAGCCATAAACATACTCACCCAATGTCTCTGATCACTAAGACTTTGGCCTCAGAAAATTGAAAAGCTAATATACATTTTATCTATATGCTTGTGTTAGCCCAGATTTATTATTTCATTATCCTATACCTTAAATATCTACGTTCAAATTTTACTGCATGAAATCAAGGGTGATTGATTTAATGAGCATCAAAGATGTGCCCGAGTTTCTTTGATTATTGTAGAACACTGTAATAATGATGAGGTAGTATACTGTAAGTGTGTGAAAAGTTATACTTCTGGAATTTAATTCCTAACCTGCCAGTTACCAAGTATGAAACCATAATCAAATTAGTCAACCTTTCCTGGCTTAAATTATCTCATTTTTAAAGTAAGGATATTACAATATCTACATAATGGGGATCTTCCGAGGATTCAATAAGTTGAAATGCGGAAGAGTGCTTGACTCACAGGAAATACTCTATAATACTAGCCATTTTTATTACCAAATGTCATTTCAAGTAAGCAGGTCATTTGTCAGAACATAAAAAATATTTCTAATGATACTAGAAACTAAGTATATTCTCCAGAAATAAAAATGTATATGAAGGGCATTACATAATCTTAATATCCAAACTTTAATAACAAATCTGAAGAAATAGAACTCCTGATGAATTAGCCTGAAAATATGTATTTACACATAGGGTGTGTGTGTAAGCCAGAAACTTCAAAAACTAAAAGAACATTCAAGATGGTTTTCTTGTCCAAGAGGAGTATTTTAGAAGAAATGTGCTCTTATCAAATATTTACTGAAGGTGACACGATAAAATATTTTTTGAAAAGTTAGAAATATATTTAATGTACACTTGTTTTTAAATATTTATAAAAGTATACACACTCATTAGCTGCCAATCAAGTAAGAAGTGAAGACTGCTAAGCATTCTTTCATATGTGAAATTGTGAAAGTGTGATAATGACAAAGAAGATTTTCAGAGTATTTAAGCTTAAACACTGAATTAATTACAAATAAGCTGTATTACCATATTGAACAGTTTTGTCATTTGCCTTCATGATTATCTTCATTTTAGATTCTTTGCCATCACCATTGAGCCCTAGTGGGAGAAAAAAAAATGTTCTATCTCCTTAATGAAGTTTTAGTGTCAGAAAATGTTAATGTACTGATTAATTTGTTCCTTTAAAGGAGTGAAATTCAATATTACTTAATATATGCATATAGCACAGAGTCCCTTAGATAGGACATAATTAAGCCCACTTGCCCTCCTTCCAAACTAGTCCCCAAGAAGACAAGAAATCCCTGCAGGAGATTCATGTGAATTTCAATCAGATATAGAGCAAGTTCTGCACCCAAGATAGGCCTTGCTTTCAATCAATCAAAGCACAGCACTTCACACTTTGACGCCAAAGACAGAAAGTTGGAGAACTACAGTTCAGCCTTGGAAGACTGCTGATAAAGTGGAAGTGTCTCCTCTGAGTCATATCACTCTGGTGTGTCAAGCAATGGAAGACTTTTCCCAAGGGGCCAAAGGATGTGAAAGTCATTCTCCCACCTAGTAGGTGTGGCTACATAGCTGATGCCTCATGGGGTGTGGCTGGGTTATGGTGCCCCATTAGCAGTCCCATCAGAGCAAACTGCTTGGGGTGGACCAAATCCAGTCCTATTTCAGGATTACAGCACACATGAGTGGTTCTTTGCTTCCCAAGGGCAGAAGTCAAAGGGAGTTGTAGGATAAGGCTGGGAGGGGCAGGGGAGATCAGTAAATTGGTCCCCTTTGTACTTTGGAGGGGAGCAGAAGAGTAATATATGTGAAATGAATTATACATTGGAACCTCCTTCACTCTTATCTGGAGTGAATAGATTGCTTTGTCATACAGCTGCCTGAGGCTAATCCCCCACACTCCCACGGTCTTCTCAGTCTGCTGCCTGCATACCTTTGAAGCCAGGATCTAAAATCCTAAAAATAGAAGCAAGATTACTGGTTGCAGACTGCTGAAAAACTTTTAAATGCTTCATGGAAAGAGCCAGGAGGATATACAGTGGCATGGGGGAAGGAGGAATGGGAAGGGATATGTCGATTTTTAAGGAAAATAAAAAGGCCAACTCCCAATTAGTTCAGCATGTCAATAAATGCGACTTCTCTTTTCCTGACAAGAGATTTTGCACATTTTCAAATTAGAAATTGCATCCAGTTCATTTGAGTATTTATTTATAGAATGTCTTTTTCTCTTCTATCCATTGAAATTCTCCCCTCTCATCTGCATCACCAGTAGGGCTGCCTAAAGATAGTCACCTACCAGTTCTCCTGGCTCCTTCCATGCCTGGGTGTTTGGATTGACAGCCCTACTCGACCACACTGCTCCCATTACACCACAGATCGGGTGAGCCTCTGCCCTGGATACGGGGTACAACCGGATGTTACCTGCTTGTTGAATGGACAAGCCTTAGATACAACTCACTTTTTTTTTTTTTTTAAGGATTTGTTTATTTGCGCATACAGAACTGGGGTAGAGGCCAGTGGTGGAGGGGAGGTGAGAGGCTTCAGCGGAGACAGAGTGGGGAGCAGAACAGGCCGACTGACAAAGTACACTGCTGAGGGGAGCAGCGGGGCAGGTCAGGAGAGGTCTGCCGCACCAAGTGGGTCACTTCCAGGGCGAGCAGGGATCCAACTCATATGGAAGTGGCTTTAGCTTCTTACTGCTGTGCTTTAATCCACTGTGCCCCCAGGGAGGGCCCCTTATATACACTTTTATAAAAGGGTGAACCCATTTTAATAATTACATTTGATAAAGATAACAGATGAGACTCTTGTGGACACCTGAGGTCTTAAGGTTATCCTGTAATATCTGTTATTTACTTCCAAGCTTCTGTCCGTTACAACTGGGATGGGAACGCTGACCCCAGTGAACTCACATATGGACATGTGATGCTCTTTGGCTAGTGAATGGTACTAGGGATGTCATTTCCAAGAAGAAGCTTTAAGATTCGCTGAGCATGTTGCCACATGCTCTTTGTCTCTCCCACAGTAAATGGCCACAGTCCAAAGGAAAGGCTGAGTCACCCAGAAAGGACCGCAACGATGTGGGAACAGAGACTGCAGTCAACTCTTAGTGAACGGCAATAAACCTGTTTTAAGTAAGTGACGTTTGCGGGTTGTTTGTTATTGCAGTGTAACCTAGCCTATCCCAACTAAAATATACCAAAAATGTTTCTGGGTTCACTAAGTTGTTAAATATCATGGTCTTCCACCTTTAAGTCTATCTTTTTTAAAGAGTCTTATTTTTATTGAATAGCTGCAAAGTAATTTTACATGTCTTAAAAGCAGTCCAGGGAAATGAAACATAAGTCTAAGGCCTAATGAAATCCTGGAAGAGTAGGAACATAACTCAGGGCCCCGGCAGTCCTCTACCATCTATTATATGACTATTTTCACAGGAAAAGTTTTTTTCAGTCAAAATTAAGCATGTTGCTCCCTCTAACTTTCCAAGAGGGAGAAAAGCAAATTCATTATACACCAAATGTTAGAAAATATAGGTTGTTCTCAGTTCCCTAGTAGTAGCCAAAAAAAATATTATTAAACTGAGACAAATGCAAATTTTTTAAAGATATATTTATTTATACAACCAAGACCTGGGGTACAGACCAGAGGTGTGGGGGTGAGAGGATTCACCAGAGATAGAGTGGGGAGCAGAACAGATAGATAGATGAAATCCACTGCTGAGGGGAGCAGCCGGTGAGACAGGAGAGGTCTGTTGCACCATGTGGGTCACCTCCCTGACCAGAAATCAAACTCATGGTGCAGAGGCTACAGATAGCTTCACAGAGCTGACACCTTTTGTGCCCCAGGGAGGCCCCAAATGCAAATATTTTTTTAAAACAGAACAGGTGAATAAATATTCTCAGCTCTACCTTAATGAGATTACAGCAGAAAGAATTCAGCACACTTAGGTTTTCTACTCTAACAGCATCTTATTATTACACACCAACCTTAAATTTCAGTGAGATTGTTATTCTAATCATTTACTTTGTTATTAATTGCAACATTTTTTATCCCCTTGTAATTTTTTTTCTCCTGGGTCTATTTTATAAAAATCCATCATATTGCAATTTCCTTCTCAGAGGTTTTTTTTTTTTTTTTAAAGATTTATTTATTTATTCATACAGAACTGGGGTACAGGCCAGAAGCTCAGGGGCAGCGAGAGGCTTCACCAGAGACAGAGTGGGGAACAGAACAGGCAGATCAACAAAGCACACTGCTGAGGGGAGCAGTGGGTGGGTCAGGAGAGGTCTGCCTCGCCATGTGGTTACCTCCAGGGCAGGTGGGAATCGAACCCATGCGGAAGTGGCTTCAGTTTCTCAGCGCTGTGCTTTAACCCACTGCACCACCAGGGAGGGCCCTTTCTCAGAGCTTTAATAAAATAAAACAAAACAATCTGTTCAATTTCCAGGTATGAATTGGAACTCAAGATGGATAAATAAAAAATGTTTGTTTCTCCAGAAAAAAAAAAAAAAAAACTAATTCCAAAACCCTAAAAATTTGTATAACCTAACTCACAGCATTTGGATTTCATTTATTTTCATAAGTTAATAATAACAACGCGTTACCAATCAAAATATGCGTAGTGATAGAGCCAAGACTGACACACTATCTTCAACAAGGCGGCAGTTATTGCTTAGGGTAGATATTCTGTCAGAAATGCATAGAGAAAGGGAAAGACTGGAGACCCCTTATGACACAGAAGAGGATCAGCTATTTTGTAACAGCAAAAACAAAACTGGAGTCTGACTCACTCTGCACGTCTCCTGCACACCAGTTCCCTAGTCTCTGTGGAGCCTATTAGTCAAACATTTTTACAATAATGGGAACTTCTGTTTGTGGGTCTGAAAGCATCTACCAATATCCTCCATTTATTTTTTTGTTTTCATTTTCTTCCAGCTATAGTTAGCCAAAAAAAGATCCAGCCACAATTCTTAGCATTTTACAATTTCTTTCCACAGTGTTCAATGTTTTAACACACAGACCTTATGTGATGGGCACTATAACATTCTTCAAGGATAGAATGGTAGGCAGTCTCTCCATGGACCCTCTCTGAAATGAACATATGTTATAGTGAGAAAGACAGATAATCAGGGCCCTCCCTGGTAGCACAAAGGGTTATAGCGTGGCACTGTGAAGCTAGCTGGTACTTCTTCAGTGCAAGTTTGATCCCCGGCTAGAGAAGTGACCCACATGGCACAGCAGACCTTTTCTGTCTTGACTGCTGCTCCCCTCAGCATTGTACTTCATTGATCTGCCTGTTCTGCTCCCCACTCTGTTTCTGGTGAATTCTCTCACTGCCCCTGCACCTCTGGCTTGTACCCCAGTTCTTATATGCATAAGAACTTCTTAAAAAAAAATCAAATCAGCATCACAAAGGATGATGACGGAGGGTGATCATGCAGCATAATTACCTGCTCTACTAGTCCAAGAACAAGAGCAGGGAGGGTGCAAGATCACCCTAACATATCACCAGCAGAAATTAAATGAGCCACACAAGAGGTGCAAGCCTAACTCCAAGTGCTGGAAAATAAAGAAAGTACCTTTGAGCACAAGGATCTGATGAGACCTTCAGAAAACTGAAGAGGACACAGTGTGGGCTCACCTGGGAAGTCCTATCACATGTTTGGCTCCACAGCTGTGAACGCGCAGGAAATGAGCCCAGCATGGTGTCAAAAGGAAAGGAGCAGAGAGAGCTATGCAAGTTAACACAATAGCACACTAGCTTAGGAGTCAGGGGAGCAGCGCTGGGTATTACAACTATAAACAACAGTACCGCCTATATGAAAGCATTAGCTTTGTAGATGCATTATGTCACTAATCTGTCCATGCAAGTTACCCCCCATCTTAAAGAGGAGTGAAATGAGACTTTTATAGAGCCCCAAACCACTAGGATACTGTCCACTGAATGGTCCATTAGACTATTACACAAAGACTTTTAAAAGTCCTAATGTACAGGTCCACTCAAGGACAATTAAATCTAATTCTCTGGGGTAGGATTCAGACATGAGCACTTTTTAAAGTTCTTAAGATGATTCTGAAGTGTAGCCAAAAGTGAGAACCACTCTGGCCTCTGCCATGAGATGACTTAAGAAATATATAAATGCACACCTACATACATATGTAATTTTTCTACTCAGAAGAAAGCAAGAAATCAGAGGCTAAGGAAAGCTGAGTCCTGAGATATTTTTCCAAATGAAATATTTTCTAGTTCTAAGCAAAAAGATTTCTATTAAAATAAATGTTCCTAAAAGATCTGAAAATGGGCCAAGGGTCTATGATCTTAATTACAAAATCATTAATTACCTAGATCTTATCTTGTCATTAATTACATAGGTCTCATCTAGTTAACAGTGAGAGTCTCAATGTATATTTATGAATCATCAAAGTCCTCCGATATTATAATCAGCCTATTCCTGGAATCCAGAAAGTAAATAATATAGGGAAAATAAGGAGGGGTAGAAGCTAACTCCAATTAGTTACCTTAGAAAATATATACATTGCAGTAAAAATTATATGAAATTGTGATGTTTATTATTTTTAGAATACATTGCGTATATGGTTTATCTTCTAAATTCTAACAGAGTTTCAGAGAGCTGCTAAGTTGATGCAGCTATGAAAAGAGAGAGAAATAGAATCTGAAACCTCATACTAAGAGTCTGCTCAGATACATAGGAGATTTCCCATACTTAGTGGCACAGTCTTCAGAAGAGGATGGCAAAAGATAAACGAGGTAGAATTCCATGTGGACTTTAAAATTTGTAAAACAATAAATTAATACCTCTAGAGGAACTGATTGAGGCCATGAAAGATAGAAAAGTAAAATTCTGGTTGAGAAGAAGAAACCAGACAAAGGAAGAGAAGGGTATAGCACTTTCACAACTTTTCTGTTTTCAAATTTACTATGAAGATGAAAGCCGTTCAATGACAGCACATTCAATACACAGCCATGGAGAGAACTGTTCATGAAAAGACTTTGGAATCCTTTAAACACAATAAAATAATAATTGGCCTTTGAGTTGTACCCCCCCCAAAAATGTACATTTAAGAAATACAGCCATAACTGTATGTGTAATTTTTTCCTACAAGACAGATTTGAAGGCTACCTGAACTCTGGAATTCTCATACCTTAATGTCATGACATTAATGGTGAACCACAACTAAATGTTTTGAATGTTCCTTGTGAGTGGCCTTCTCAGCCAGGAATTCAACACTAGAAGGTTTGAGGAGAAACCATGTTCTTTACCCTAGCGGGAGGTTGTAAGCCATGATCATACCCTTTGCTTCCAATACAATGCTATCACTACACAAAATAGGGAAGAATTAAAACTTAACTGACTTCACTGAAATATTTGTAACTCTCCATTAAGATATTTTCACCAACCCCACAGGATAACAAGAAAACAGAAGAGACATGGGAAAATAACAGTTATATATGTGAAATATATATTAATTATATGTCATGATAGGAAGGAGCAGAAAATACAAGGAAGATAGAGAAGAACAGGAAGGAAGTGAAAAGAAGTTGCAAGAATGAATAAGTAAAAGGAAGGATTTGATAAAAGGGTGATGAGGTGCAACTGTTTTGAGAGACATTGGATAAGAATCTAGTTAACAGACCAAGAAATAACAATATATAAACCCTGTCTGTTATTTAAAGAATCTGTGGTCCCCTGGGGAAGATAAACATGCACTTAAATATTCAATTGGCAAATTAATTTTTGAATATGTACTGGTGTCAGGATTCATGACCGGGCCTTAACATACAAAAGCTAATGCAAATGTCTCAGTACTATGTCAGCAAGGAGAACACAGTAGAGAAAGAGATTTCCATGATGAGGTCATAGAAGGCTTCAGAAAGTGTTAACATCAGAGTTGGGGCCAGTACTAGGTATCACACTTACCAGTGGAAGCACTGGACAAGCTTCAAGTCATCATCAGCTGCTACAATATTTTTAGAAGATGCTGACTTTTTTTATCTTACGACAATTCTAATAATAGTGCTTGGACTTCTTGATTCACAGATTAAAGTCATTGGAAGAAAAATTCTTCTCACCCTACTATCCAGAGAGTGACTCAGTCAGATTTTCCAAATTTAAGACCATCTGTAATTAAGGCAGACCATGATCATATAACATTTCTAGGTAGCCAGGGTTGAAAACCAAAAGAACAGCTAAAAGAAATTGAATACCTCTATGCCTGTCAATTACAATGATGGCAGAAAAGGGGGATATAATTATGCTGGACACAGCACCTTAGTGGACATTCTCATTGTGCCAAAACATCTAATCAAAAGGAAAAACAGCAATTTCAAAGAAAATTTACATTAGAAATTCATTTCACCATTGCAGCAGGAACCTCTCCACAAGTGTTTTGTGAATCCTAGGCACCATCTTGTCATGCAAAACAGGATTTGGATGTCTACCCTCTGTTGAATATTTCAAAAACAGGGATACATGTTGTGCTTTCTCTTTAAGGTTTCAGTCTAATCACTGCAACTAATTGAACAACTCTTTAACAAAACAAATATTGGGAAATTCTCTATTACTGCTGCCTCCCTCTGTTGTGTGATTTATTGGCAATTGCTCACCAGAAGTCACAAGCCTATTTTAGATGCGATCATCGAAGACAGAAGGGAGAAACAAAGGGAAATTGAAGAATCTGCTATTCTTATTGGGAGTCAACATAAAGATTGTTTTAATTTACCTGCAGGTTAATGTGGGGTTCATTTCTCCCATTGTGTGATATTCAGATATGGTGTGTGTGTGTGTGTTAGCAATTGAAGATGAAGGAAAGAAAGTACATAGGTAGTTGGTAGAACTTAAAAGTGGTATTTTGTAAGGTATGTCTCAAGCCATAAAAGTCATTAAACTTATCTACGTCTCACCTATCTCATCTATTTATAAATAAGTTGGAGTCTAGAAATTTCAATGGTTCTCCCATCACAAAATGGACAAACAGGTATAATTAATGTGTATTTCCTCCAAAATTATCAATCACCTTTACATCGAATATTGATTCATTTGTATATTACCAGTCATTTTGGAAATAGGTTTAAATTACTTTCACAAAGCTGTATTATCCCAGTAGATGAGAATACCACCACCACTTACACCCAAAGCTTCTAGAATATGGCAAACTCATGAATATTCATGACCTGACCCCCAAGTTGTAGCATTTTTTTTAGATCAACATATATACAAGACTAGTGCTTCCTAATCATTGTGACCTCATTTTCTTTTGCTTCATGTCTTATAGTCCTAGCGCCTTTTATTCAAGTTCTGCTTTCTCAACAATGAACTGTTTCTGTATCTTATCAGAAAATATTTTCATTCCTAACTAAATACTAAAAACAGAAAAATTAAATTCCTTTTCAATAGCTGTACAATTTTTTTTATTATTATTGAGAAAACAGTAAAAAGGCACTAGATTAGAAATGAGATGATATCAGTGAAAGTTTGAGTGTATCTGTCCTTGATGCTGTGGTCTCAGCAAATGTTCAAAGACTGGTTCAAAGACTGGTAGGTACATTAGGAATTAAGTAAATGCATATCATAATTTATAAATCTTTTTGTGATTGATCTCCTGTCTTTTGGGAACATGGCTTCCTCATCTTTATAACAAAAATACTGAAACTATAACCTTAAAATTAAGAGCAGCATTCAAAAGGAAATGAATTCATTATCTCAAAAGGATATACATATTCCCATGTTCACTGAGACTTAGTTGCAATAACTAAGGAATGGAAACAATCTAAGTGACTGTTGGCAAATGAATAAATAAAATAACGTGGCATATATATATATATATATATATAATGACATTTAAAACTTAGAAAACACTTGATACATTTCTGTGTGTATAATTCTGTTTATATTTTGTGTGTGGAGAAGAATAGGAGTTGAAGATGAGGATATAAAAGTGTCTCCTTAATCGGTTTGTGGCATGTTAGCTATGATAAATAGATGTACTAATTTAGCAAATGAAAGAATAAGGGTTAAGAAACTATATTGATAGCTATAAAACCATGTATTTATAATATATATATGTATATATATATATATACACATATATATAATTAATAGAGAGAAAGAATGGCTGTGATACACGAGACACAGATAGTTGTCTTAATTTACAAAAAGAAAACACAATCCTCTTCCATGTTCTTTCATGTCAGACACTTCGGTGTCTCTTGCTGACTGGCATTTAAGCTGCATGGAGTTATAAACCATGCTTCAAAAAATGCAAATAGTCTTCCCTTGTCCTCTCCCTGATTCACTGAAATTTTAATTATTCTAACAGTCTGATATATATCTGCATTCACATGTAATCTCTTAAGAGTACCCAATATCCATTCTGCTGTTCCCCGAAGCTACTCATTTCTGGCTGCTAAAAGCACAGTTCAGCAGCTTTGTTTATTTTAATGCTTCTTTCAACCTACAAACTAAAGGTTAGTGATGAGAGGGTAAAACAGACTGCAGTTTGCTGAATTTAGCTGCCTGCACACAACAAAATGTGGCTTTTAAAATGTTAGCATTTTTTAACATCATCACTTACATATTAGGAAAGGGCTATAGATGTCCCAGATATAATATTAAGATGATTTCATAATCATTATCCAGACATTTCACCTAATTCGCATGTGTTTCAGTTTTATCAAAATGAATTTAGTAACAAGGAGAATTCATTCTACTTTTTTGAGGATGTGATGTCACACAAAAATAAGACAAATTCTCTAGGTTCTTCTATTAGGGTACATTATTCTAAGTCTTGTAACTCCTATCAGGAAGTAGTCTAAAAGAAAATCACAATTAAATGGCATTCAGCAAGAGACCCCATTTTGTGGGTCAGGGGATCAAACTCATGCTGCAGTAGCTGTGGACAGCTTCATAGTGCTGCACTTGGGCCATCAGGAAGGGCCCCAGCTTAAGTCCTAACCTCCAGCTCCTAGTCTTGTTTTCCTTTATATTTTTGCCAGTTAGCTTCCTGAGATTACTGATGCTTGCAATGGTGACACAAAGATACTGAAAGATCAGAATCATTAAAAACACATAGCATTTAATAGTCATGCTTTCGAGAAAACTGAGTAGTGCATATTCAGTAACAAAGCTGGAAATAAAGTACGAGCACAAAATGATGCACCCAGAAAATCCACAACTAAATAAAACAACCCATTTACCAAGAAGTCTGTTTAATCATATATTCTTGTGCATTTCATACCTGAACTCATGAGGTCAGGAATATTCTACTGTCCCCAAAGTTAATTTTGGGTAGATTCGCATAGAAGCAGGTATTACAGGGAAATCAGGCCAAGTATTCCTGTGGAAAGTCAGAGGATTTTTATGGTTGTTCTTCCCACATGGTGGGAGGCAGGAGCGGGTAGAGGATAAAAAGAGGCATAAAGGCCTCTGAGGTCAAATGCCAAGTTCTATGGAGGTCTGGTTCAGACTGCTTCACTTACTCAAACTGACTTCATCACAGCAGCAAGCACAATGCCATGAGCCAGATGTAAATATTCTCTTTGAGCTTTCAGGCATTTTTGGTAGTTCACCAGCCTGACCTTCAAAATCATGTTCATGACATTTATCTCAAGCCTAAAAGGGCCACGCTGCCGGAGAATTTAAACTGTGTAAGCATAGAAATAGAAAACTCTTACATCAGAGTTCAGGTCTCTATTAAAAAGCAAAACTTTGTCCCACCACTTAGTTTTAAAATCCTAGGCCAAAAGATAAAGCCTGATCGTTTCTATACTTTGCATTATTTCATGACTTCCAATGACAGCAATTAAAATTTACAATTGAAGTTAACGCACTGTCTTTTTTTAACGTATAAATGGGTTTTCAAGAAAAATTATTTAGTTTTAGTTTTCAACTTGGGCCATTCACTATGAGGCGACTTTTTATTTCCCAGAATGTTTCCTATTTCTTTTGTATTTCTAAAAGCATCTATAAAACTCAATCATAAAAGTGAAGTCTACAGAGTTTCTTCTAAATACCTCACAGCCAAAGCTGCCTGCCATCTTTTATCTACAAACCAGGGACCTGCAGTCAGCCACAAAAATGAAACACATAGCTTTCTCTCTCTGGCAGTGTCATCTGGGGATAACCTGCTATAGTTTGTAAAAGCAAGTAATAAAATACATTTGTGGGCCCTCCCTCGTGGTGCAAGGGGTTAAAGTGCAGCACTATGGAACTATCAGCAGCTCCTGAAGCACGAGTTCTTCTCCTGGCCAGAAAGGTGACCCACATGGCACAGCAGACCTCTCCTGACCCAGCTGCTACTGCCCTCAGCAGGGTATTTCAGTCCATCTGCCTGTTCTGTTCCCTGCTCTATCTTTAGTGAATCATTTCTGGCCTGTATCCCCATTCTTCTGTACCATAAATAAATTTTTAAAAAATTTAAAAATAAAATACATTTGTCAACAAAAGAGAAAGCAAAACACAGAAAAGAAAGAAACAAATACACCTGCACCTTCACACCAAGGGCATGCCTTCCTGGGGATTTCCCTGTTGGTTATGCCCTTTTTCAACTGACTTGTCCTTCTCAAAATCTAATTACACTTCCAGAGAGGTTAACTATATCCACACAGGCACTGTGAACAGTCAACATATACTCATCTCCCCAAAAGCCACATCTGGAAGAAGAAATTTTGTCTTTTCTCTTTGTGTTTTACACAGTGCTCATAGAGTAAATATTAAAAAGCACCTACTGCTTCTTCAAAACCACAAAACTACACAAGAGCACATACACAAAATTATTCTACAAAGAGAGACAGTGACAGTTTTTTATCAAATGATGAAAATGATGCATCTAAAAGGAAGTTCAAGATCTGAACCTGAATCTACAACGTGCTTCTCCATGCACTAAGCAAAGAAACTGCCATAGTGCTCTCTGCAGAGCTGAAAACAATGAAGTCCTTAGACACTTGTATTAACACCTGCTGGCCCACCCCACTAAGTGGGCCAGCAGAGTAAGGCAATTATCCAAGTGACTCATGGAAATAAGCCATTTTTAGTCAAATATCTAAGCAGTTCACACTAAAGTAGGTCATTCGGGCAAAAGCAGGTTGTTTTGTTTAAATTTTCCAGAAGGGAAAAGGAGGAAGTCCCAACTAAACACACACACAAAAAAAAAACGAGCCATGAGTTCTCCCCAAACTTCAAAATTGTTGCTTAAGGCGTAACAGGCAAAACGCAGGTGCTTCTCAGCCTTCAGCCCTGAAAAGGGAAAAGAACTAACATTTTGGTCAGCCAAGGTTCTACAAGATGCATACACAGATGTAATCTTAATCTGAACTCAGGAGCTTTGGTCTTAATAAATTACCAACCATGACTGGTAGGAAAAGTATCCTGATCAGAAAGATCTTACTTGTTCCAAGATCAAGAAACACATCTCAGACACAGGCACAGTGAGCACCAGATCCTGGCATCCAGCACCACTCTGAAGATCCACAGTCTTTATGTTAAATCAGTACCATTTCCTGGCTATGGCCTCTGATGCATGAGTCCTTTGCACACTCTACAAAAGGGACAATTGATGCCTGGCACCGGGAGAGATGGGTGCTGGCACAGAGCTTCCCCACCTTGTGTTTGCCTGAGAGCTTTATTGCAAAGCTCTTCCATGTTCGTGCTCTTTGCTGCCAGGACTAGAAACCATCCTGTGTTGTTGGCTTTCCACGGCAGCATGGCTTGAACTGTGTCTCGGTACAAACCCCATGTTCTATTTGCACAATGTTCCCGCTACAGATCTGAAACGGCAGGTCCTGCCAAGGAGTCTGTTGTAAACCATGTGCTTTTTTTCAAACTGCAGCAGGTTCAGCTTCAGTGAGGACATGGATAAAATGCCCCAAAGAATCAAGACACTCATGTAACATTCAGGGACATTTCCTGCACATAGATCAGGACACCTGTTGTCTTTTGGATGGTTTCTGATTCACAGTGTAGACTCTGGAGTGAGATTAGACACGCATGGAATTCTGGTTCTTCCATTTACTAACAGAAAAGTCACTTGAACTTGTCTTGACGTCAGCTTCCTCATGTCCAGTGTCAGAACAAACAACAATGTGGTCTTAACCAGTTGCTGGGAAGATGAAATGAGGTAATAGCAGGGAAGCACTTAGAATAGGCATGGAACAAGTAAGCTTAGTAACTGTCATCACGGGAGGCGGCTGCAATGGGAGTGGTGAGGGATAGAGGAAAGATATCTCAAAGGCCGAGTAAGGACAATCTCACCTTTATTGGGGATCAGGATCAGGGAAGATGGGAACGTACCCGGGAGAATGTACATAATGGGGGTGGGGGATGCCTAAGTGGCACAAGCTCTTGGGGGTGAGTGGGAGCTGTTGCCTGGGGTCTCCATTGTTGTTGCTGATCAAAACATCCTGTCTCTAGTCCCAGTTTATACTTAACTTCCTGCCAAGGTGGTCTAGCTGGTTATGCTAAGTCGGCATGCTATCTGCAGTAAATACTGGTTTCCTGGTATGTTCCTCATACCAAGACTTTTGTCCTGGTGGGAGTCCCCTGCCTGATTCTACATTTTAGCTTGACCAGCAGGAATGCTGGTTGCAAAGATAATATCCTAAGAAGGGGGTCTAGGGACCCCTCAGGAAAGTATTTGATTAGTATCACTATCATCTCCCTAGAGCATTAGGAATGCTCCACCCTCTTGTCCCTTATCACTGACATTTTTCCCCCAGACCATACAAAATGAAATATAGATCAGTAGCTTCCCCCCTTCATTTGCGAACTCAAATTAGATTCATTCCATGATTAACATTTTCTAAGATATTTAGCTAGTGGTAAGGGTGGAGGAAAGAACAGAAAACCTAAAGGAGGCATCACAAGATTAAAACCTGACTCACACAATTTGGTGGGGAGAGAGGGGACTAACATGCCCTTAAACCCAGCTATAGAAATCAAGACCCCTGGGCTCCAGTGCCTTATCACGCAAGGCCCAGGCAGGGCTGTAGGGAGTGTCTGGAGCACAGAGCTGAGGGAAAAGATATAGAGACTGGGCCCCTTGTGGACTCTGGTCTTTTTCTTAAATCAACTACAAACTAGCCACTCCACAGAGGAGTGAGCCCCTCCCAAAGAGAAGACTATCAGGGCAGTCTCTGCACCAGCCCGGGGCAGCAGTCCTCTGCCCACCTGTGCCTGAAGCAGGTGCTTCTTCCCACCCGCTCTCTCCCTCTGCAAGGCAGCAGCCTTCTGCTCGCCCGTGACCTGTACCTGCCCAGGCGTCTCCTCACTGAGGCCGCTCTCCTCAAGGCCGCCTGCCTG
Source organism: Condylura cristata (assembly GCF_000260355.1). Taxonomy (NCBI): domain Eukaryota; kingdom Metazoa; phylum Chordata; class Mammalia; order Eulipotyphla; family Talpidae; genus Condylura; species Condylura cristata. The sequence goes on from NW_004567105.1 coordinate 18,648,912, forward strand.
CGACCATGCAGGCCTCTCAGCAAACCTGTCCCTTTCAGAGCAACCCTTTCTGCCCTCTTGTGCCTATGCAAGTGTCCTTTACTCCTCTGTCCTTTTCCCTAATAAACTTGCTCTTTAAATATAAATAGCATCTCTGGAGAAACCCCTGGGGAAGTCGGTCACATGCCACTAAAAGGGGAGCTCTGAGGAAACCTTTCCCAGAGTGAACCCCAGCACCCCACCATTGACTCCAGAGCTACGTCAGTAGTAGCAAGAAAATCAGAAAACACCTTCAATTTATGAACAATTTAGTATTTGTTCTTTCTTAAACAGAATCACAGTTGTTTATTAACTTGTATAGCCGGACGTGGAAGCACTAAGAAACTATGAGTTATATTCAAGAGAAAGAAAGAAAAATAGAGGCAAGTTGTACCAAATATTTAATTCATAGATTGGGTTTCCAGTTTGAGGTAGAAGAAAAGTGAAATTATAGATGTCTAGATGCCTCTGGACAAAATGGCCATATTTCTTAAAACAAGTTGAAGTCAGGTAATTATCTAAAACAGCATCAGTACCCACATGCAAAATAATATCTGTACCCAAACTGTTCTAGAAAATCTAGATTTTTTGCTGCCACCTGGGACACCCAATATAAGAGAGCACGTCATATATATTAGAGCTGAAATGCCATTGCCTGTTTGGTATGAAACCCTTTTCTTTAAGGTCCCCCCATCTAATGACATTGAGTCCCCTGAACAAGATATTTAGAAAACATTATCAGTCTTTGGAAATTTGCAACCTAAAAAACTAAAAAAAAAAAAAAACTCCTTGCTATATATTTTTGAAGACTTTCAGATTTTTCCAGACATGTTTTGGCATTTCCCTTAGTTTCATCACAACTGCAGATCACCTTTTTAATAAAAAATGTCTGCAGTTGCATTTCTGCTAGTTGGTCACTGATAAGAGATGTGCCACCTCTAAATCCCAGTATGACAGATAACTAAATCCAGCAGGCAATTTGCTACTTACAAATTCTGATCCATCACTGTGACTTCAAGGTAAGCAAAATGTGGCCCTTCAATTACATACAAATTATCTTCTTTACCATCTGCAAAACAAATTAGAATGAAAATTAAATTAAAAAGTATTGACTTCAGGAGAGAAAAAGGACGCTGAAGGAAAAGTACCTCCATCATCAGCAATAGTTTGTCCTATTACAAGTCTATTAAGTTGTACTTGTTAATCATATTGCTCTCCCTGCTTAAAGTCTTTCAAAGAGTCCTCATTCCCTTTTGTCACTTCACGATAGCAGTATGATTCAGTCCACCTTATATGTCCAAAACTTTATCTTGCACTTTCCCCTTTATTTTCCTTCCTCCAGTCACACAAGCCTTCCTGCAGTTTGCCCAAAAGCTAAATCAGCTTCACTTGCGTGTGCCAGCTGCCAGTGCATGCTCTCTCCCTGATGAACTTGGATTTCGATGAGAATAACTGCCTTATCTTTCTTATTCATAGTTCTATCTTCTCTTAACAGAAGGCATGCAGTAAGTGGTCGCTAAACATTGATTGTGTGATGGAATAAATACTCTAGATTTTAGTGAAACTTAGAAAGTTATCTTGTTGATATGACTATTAAAGTTCTCCTAAAAATGTTGTAGATACCCTACCCAAACGACAAAAAAAAAACACTGATTCAAAAAGATACCTGCACCCCCATGTTTATTGCTGCTTTATTTCCAACTGGAAAGACATGGAATCAACCTAAATGTCCAAAAGTAGTTGACTGGATTAAAAAGATGTGGTACATATACACAATGGAATATTACTCAGCAACCAAAAAAAAAAAATAAACACACACCTTTTGCAGCAACATGGATG
>NW_004567105.1:18650868-18711127 GCF_000260355.1 Condylura cristata
AAAAAAAAAATAAACACACACCTTTTGCAGCAGCATGGATGAAGCTGGAAAAGATCATGCTTAGTGAAATAAGCCAGAAAAGGAAAAATACTCGATGGCTTCACTTACAGCAGGAGTATAAAGGACCGGGGGAGAAAACAATAACAATAATAATGAACAACTATAAAGCAGAGAGATTTTATGGGGGTGGAATGGGATCAAAAACAGTGGGGGGTGGGAAGTGCACTGGACTATGGTGATGACACACGGGTGACCTGGTGATGGGAAGTCCACGGGGAGTACAACTGAGATGGAAAAAGGCATAAAATGGTGTAAAAATAAACTATTATATTAAAAAAAGAAAAAACTTTGTAGATACCCAGACAGCAGTTGATACCAAGAGCTATTTTTTTTTAATTCCTAAAGGTAGTGATTACTATTAACAAACACTAGTGAACAGAACTTCTTTCATTCATAACAAAGATGAAAGTCCTTAGCCTTTACATTAGAATCTCTTGTCTTTCTATCATTTTCAACTAGAAGCCTCTCCTCCTTACCTAAAGAAGACTGTGGAAGAGAAAATACTTTCTTTCCAAAGAAAAAATACTTTCTTTCCAAAGTTAAAAGTTCTATTTTCCCTAATCAAATTCTTTTGCATTTTCCCCTTCCATTTTTTTAGGTCGTTGTCACATCATAAATGCAACTCTAGTGTCCCACCCAGTGCTATAAACCAAGAACCAAAACTACTCTGCAATTGTCCAAATTATAGTGAACCTCAGATAAAAGGTTTACTACCTCCTTTTCTCTATTTTCAGGAACCATAAATAACCCAGCATAAGCAGAGCTACCCACTGCCAACCACACAACACATTTCGAAGCCTGACCAAGGGCAGGATGTCTTGCAGTTTCAGTAATGGAAGTCCCATCAAGTGTCTTGAAAATTCAAGTTGAGCGGAACTTCATAACCAGCCAAATATCCTGTCTTGCTCAGCTCAATTCCCTCCTTCTCACTCTCAGATGTGTTCTTAGACTGGCATGATGCCAGTCTGAAAGGGAAGGGAAGTTCTAGTGATCTGAGGAAGGAAAAGGAATCCATCAACTCCTCGTGGAAATTAGAAATAGGAGAATCTGGCAGGATATAAGAGAACTGTGAAGGAAAGAAAACAAATTTCATAAATTGGGCCCCAATTATGCCTTCCAAGGAAAACAATGCAAATGGAATCCCCCACTCACTGAGTGTGTGTGTGTGTATGTGTGCATCTCTGTGTGTATTTACTCTGGACTTGAACCCTACAGTCACAGTCTCAGCTGAACTACTTTGGAACTAAACACAGATAGTTGGTATCAGGTAGTAGACTGAGTGAGAACATTTAGGAAGTAAACTGTTCCCAAAAGTGCTGGTAATCAGCTCCTGGGTGAGCAGAGACCTGAGGGTGAGCAGAGACCTGAGGAGGCACAGAATCAAGTTGAGCAGCCCAGATCCATACTTTTTGTTTGCTCAGAGCTGGTCCCTAACCTGGATCAACCCAACCATCTGTTTCTGTGGGCTTGCACCCAATCTACCAAATGTGGTTGGAGAAAATTGGCTCAAAACAAATTTATGATTTTCAAGCTGGACATTCAATGCTGCTCAGCAATTCTTTCACTTACCCATCATTGGCTCCTTTTCCCATTCCCAATAGCAGCTGTGACAATATTTTACCCTTCACTTTCAGGGCATCAAATCACTCTCTGCATTCCTGCATACATTCAACAGCTATTTATTGAACACTCACTATATTCCAAGCACCTTTGAGTGGCTTATGAGACATTAAAAAGGTAACAAATCCTATGAAGTTCCTCTCATCTAAAAGGAAGAGTCTGTTTCTCTTCCCCCTGTTTCTGCCCTGGCTACATGAATTGTTTTGGCCAACAGAATATTACAGAAATGACCCTGTACTACTTTCTAACAGTCAAAAATCACTGTAGCTTTCTCTCAATCTCTTAGCACCCCAAGATAGCTATGCTCTCTAAAGCCCCAATTTAACCCCCTTACGGGCAGAAGACACAAGGAAAGAGACACTAAGTCAAGTTACTCATCATAAAACAGTTTAATCACCAGCCAAACCACCAACTGGTCTCAGCCTTCTGAGAGAGTTCATCTGGTCTGTCTCCATTTCCTTCTATCACTGCTTGGAAACCAGCTAATTCTTGTTGATCTCATCAACCCACATAGGATGGTAAAAGTGGCCAGTGCTTACTCTTTCTCTTTCTGACTCTATTTCCCAGCTTCCTCTACTACCGAAGTCAAGGTCTTTCAAAGCCTGGCCCAACAAGCTTTCAACTTCACCTTCTCCAATCCATCTCTGGCTCATCACTCTGAACACTTTCCTCACAGGCATGCTTTTTCAAACCATTCCTTGCCTTTGTTCATTATGGGTGACAAAACACCAGATGTATGGTGAAGGTTCTGCTTAAGTATATTTCTGAGATTATACACACACTTATTCTATCAAGTAACTTCAGCCAAATGAATTTCTTCTTCTTCTGTTGTCCTAAAGCAATTGTCTTTTATCTTAGTAGCTTATAACATCATATTTTATATATTTATTGTTTTCCCTTAAGCTGCCTTTTAAGTGCTACTTTCCTAAAAATGGGGCTTAGGGGCCACAGATCTTAGTGCCCCTAGAGCATGATAGGGAGCTCAGTTAATGTTCATTAAAATAAAAAATACACATACGAAGTTCATAGCACTCTAGTTGATTTGTAATTCTGCCCACCCCATCTCACCAATCATCACGGGCAAATCAAATATGCAGCAACTTACCCCATTATTATTTAATTCAGCCAAAATGACTAAGGAAGCCATGGGACAATCGGATCATTTTACACTGAAAGAAGCACCCTAATTTTTCAGAGTATTAAAAGAGAGATGTCCCTAACAATACACAGATGGCCTGAAAGGGCTAATGCATTCTGTCTCCAAAGAGCAGGCACTTTCTTTTTGCCACTAAGACAAGACTCATTATCTAATTTTGTGCATCTGTCTTAAAAAGTTATTTATAAATACATTACGCTAAAAGGACAATTTTCAATAGCTATTTAGAACTATCTCGTTTAAATGTATTAAAACCTGAAAGTGTGATGCATTTTCAATGCATGAAATCAGTGAAAAATGCACAGCAGCTAAGAAAAATGGATCTTAGATGACTCTAGTTAACATTGCTTGGTATTCCTGCTCATAGGACAAAGCTCTAGAAGAGCCCATGATCTTAGCATGTGAAAGCTAGCTAAGTATGCAAAATATTCTATTATGTCTTTAACTTTCCACTCATATTTATTTTGATGATCATCTCAAGTATGAACCATTTTACATTTAATACCTTCGGATTATTGTTTTTCTCTTAGACTCATAGTTTGTTAGAACTAAAAGAAACCTAATGTTCATAAAACTCAACCCTTTTATTTTACTGAGATTCAGAAAGGTCAAATGAATTTCCCTAAGTTTGAAGAAAAAGAAAATGGCAAGATTAACAAGGTTTCCTGAGTTCATTAAAAATGGAAGTAGCACAATAAAATGAACATTTACCAAGAAGCTTTAATCCCTGAATTCTACTCACAGCTCAAATCAATTGGACATTTTTTTTTTTTATAAGTAAGACATTGGGGAAATGATATAATCCTACTTGACTAAACTGGTAGAGTATTACTCCAAATATATAATCATAATTTTACTGAAGATCTGGGACTTTAAAAAGATTCATTTTTTAGTTCAACACCACTGGCACGCACCTGTGCACACACGTTCAGTAACTGGAAGATGCCGCATTAACAAACGTGCATGCCTAACTGAGAATAATGAAATTCTTACTATGCCTGAATCTCTGAGATGCATCAGTCACTTTTTTCTTGGTGATTTAATCGCTTCCTGCCATTTAATGACTTTAAGGATTAACTGGGCAAATGTATTCCAATAATAGGCCAATCTACAAAGAACAGGAAGCTTTACTCGCTGTCCCAGGGGAAATTCAGCACTTCCTTCTGCAACTCTACATTACAGCACTCATGTTTCTTTTAGCCCTTAAGCCATTAGTGTCATCTTACTTGTCTAGGTGTTAATATATATATATATATATATATATATATATATATATATATATATATATATATATCGCAGGATGCACTGTTTACATGCAAAAATTTGTACACTGTTTCTGGCAGGAGTAAAGATGGTTCTTCCTAATCCAGACCATACAGGAAGCTATTTCTTTCCAAATCGAGTCATTAATGCTTAAACAAGCAAACAGTGTAGCCAAGACAAAAATCAATTTGCAAAAGGGTGTTCCCCACCCCCCAAACACTCCAGCAGTCACTAGGGAAAGATGCTTTTACAGATCTAATGCTTAAGAATATTACAATGTTAGTTTAGGCTGATCCTAGTTTTCTAGTTGAATTTATTTTATTTAAGAGTAAAGGTTATTAACATTGTAGTATTGAATGTAATCAGCAACTTTTTCACTACCAGATTCTTCTACTGAATAGCATCTACTCTAATCTTCTTTTAAATAACAAGCATAGAAACCTATCTAGTGACCATCATTTGACCTAGGATCACCTGTGTCTGGGGTTCTTCCAATGACTGGGCTTCATGACAGTGGTTCCCAAACTTTGCTACCCATTAGAATCATCTAGAAATCTCTTTAAAATGTAGAGTTGCCCACCTTCCAATAAAATTAAGTGTTTGCTAGGGGGGACCCAGCATCAGTATTTTTAATGTAGAAGTTAAGAATAACAGAAGGAACTTTCCTAATTAGCCTCCCTTCTAAAATAGCAACATGAATCAAGTATCATGGTTTCTGCTCTTGACACTCACCTTCTGAACCACTTAAAAGTGTATTGGGATGATATGTTTATTAAAATATTGGGAAACTAATGTACATATTAGGAACTACAAAATAGTTTATACTCTCAGAAATACCACTGTTACTTTATAAATCTGTCTTAAAGAGATAATCAAATGTGCAAAGATATAGGTAGAGAGTCAATAACAGTGTTATTATTTTTAAAATTTTTTAAAGATTTATTTATTTATGCATACAGAACTGGGGTGCAGGGGCAGTGAGAGGCTTCACCAGAGACAGAGTGGGGAGCAGAACAGGCAGATCGACAAAAGTACACTGCTGAGGGGAGCAGCGGGCGGGTCAGGAGAGGTCTGCCGCGCCATGTCGTCACCTCCAGGGAAGGCAAGGATCAAACTCATGCTAAAGTGACTTTAGCTTCTTAGTGCTGTGCTTTAGCCCACTGCACCACCCAGGGAGGGCCTATTTTTAAATTTTCAAATAACCTGTCCTATGAAGACATCATAACTTAGTAATTATGAAGAAATTTATGAATTGAATGAAGAACATTATATTTTCATTACATAGGAAAAGTTCTTAATTTAAGTATAAAAATATAACATACATATGGATTATATATTATATATATTTTATATTGAAAAATACATATAAATATAAAATCTTTGAAAGTATATATACATGAACAAATATGTCATATTAAAAAAAAACAGGTCTGTAAAGTTATACTTTAAATTTGAGTCAACTTTTACTCTGGGTAGGGTAGTAGGGTTAGACTAAGTAAAACAAGACTTTCTCTTTGTATTCTATGTACTTCTTTATTGCTTGTGTTTTTACTTTATTTCTTATATCTTAAGTCACCCTATAATTAAAATTAAAAATAATAACTAAAGCAAACCAGAAAAGTAAGCATTCATATACACGGAGAAGAAGGATCACCAAAATATAAATTAGGATCTGATTTATTGAGTTACATGTGTACTTTCTGTATTTTCTTTGTTATACATTTTTCTGTTTTCCCCACTTTTTTAAATTAATTAGCTAATACCTTATAATCATAAAAATTGAAAACCCTGAACTTAAAAATAGACTATTAAATAAATAGAACCCCAAAATGGAAAGAATTAATTTATACCTCACTGGGCATTTTTATTACTAGGTATTTGTATCCTATTCAGCATTTTCCACTAATGAATTTAAAAGAACTTTAGAAATACTAATCAGATACTATTAACTTTGTTGTCATGTTGTTTTTAACCTATCTCAAAAGTGCCTTTTACAGAGCAGTTAGACTGTGTAATTTGAAATTTTACAAAAGAGGAGGAAAAATCCCAACTAAAGAGTAATCAGAACACTTCAGAGTACTTAACTATTCCCACAGCTGAAGCTGAAAGATTCTTCACTGGGGGAAAATATACCACAATAAGCACACATGCAAAGAAAGTAAAGGGTAAATTATACCACAATTGTTTAACAAGGAAACTAAATAGACCACAATCCCTATGTGATTTAAAACAGGGAAAAGGAGAAAGCAAAAGAAAGAAGGGAAAAATTGGAGAATATGAGCAAGAGAAGGCTTATTTCTAAGACAAATAAAGGAATTGAATAGCATATTGGCAAATTTCTGTCACGGGTACTTAATTTGGAAGTTTTTTCAATAAGGCTTGGTTTACAGTTGTAAAAATCCTTTGGTTTGTTCATAAATTTACTTAAAAAAATGAAAAAGAGGGCCCTCCCTGGTGGCGCATCAGGTTAAAGCACAGCACTATGAAGCTATCTGCAGCCACTACAGCACAAGTTCGATCCCCTGCCAGGGAGGTGACCCACATGGTGTGGCTGCAGATGTCGTGTCTCACCTATCTTAAAACCTACCTCTCCTGTCCTACCCACTGTTCCCCTCAGAAGTCTATTTCAATAGATTTGCCTGCACTGCTCCCCACTTTGTCTTAGGTGAAATCTCTTACCTCCAGCAACTCTGGCCTATACCCCAGTTCTTGTATGCATAAAATAAATAAATCCCTTAAAAAAAGTGGAAAGAAGGAACTGATAAACTTAGTCAGGAAGTCAAACCCACCAATCCAAAGATAAGATTTGGAAATTTAAGTTCTAAAAATAAGAGAAGTGTGGTGATAAACAGGCAGACAAACTAGGTTGTTGGAGAAAAGAATGCCATGAGAAAAAGCAAGCAGACTCTCCGGGAAATGTAAATGGCTCAGCTGTGATACATGCAATGCCATTTTGTTCAACTAGAAATCCCAAGAAAGTTGATCACCTAATCTTTTCACCAAGTAATCTTTTTTTTTTTTTATTATTAAATCTAGAGAGTTTACCCTTCTAACAGAATGACGACTATTATAAATATCCCAGAAAATGTGAGTGGTTTAAAACCACAACATATTTGGGAACAGCTGGAAAAGGGGTAGCCTTGCAAGCAGTAATTCAAGGCCACAGACGCCTACCATCTCACGGGCACACACTCTTTTGGCACCTGGAAGCCTTTTATTTGTAGATCCCAAAAGATGGTGGATGGTGAGGTGAAGGTAAACTGGTGCAAAAGGGAAAAGGTGTTTGTTCTGTTTTCAGGTCTATTAATAAGAACTAGACACAAGACTCTACCTGGACGTAGCTTCTGACTATGCAGGCACGTCCAACCAACAAATCTACATTAAAGAAGGGAAAGATGAATTCTTGAAGGACAGTAAGCTATCCTGGTAACCAGTTATCAGAGGTAATTTTACTAGAGTTTCACTTTGTTCTACCCTAAATGTAATTCTAACTATACACATTTACACTGGCTTATTCTTGTTCCATAAATGAGAGATGGATGCATGCTTTTAGCTCTCGTTGGAGCACAGTAAAATAATTCTCAATTTTTTTATAAAATACCTTCTCTCTCCAAAGTTGTAACCTAGTAAAGATGATGCCAAACTAATGCTGAGTGTGGACATAACATTTTGATTTCTATCCTCATTCCAGCCTGGAGACACAAAATAGCTTCTGTATCATCTCTTCTGTACCAAAAAGGATGGATGGAAAACTGAGCTAATTTCGCTTTGTAAACTAAACTAAACAAAGACTCCTGAGTCATAAATCAAGCTCACTTTGAGATAAGTAAATATCAGTTTTAATTCAAAATTTCCCCACTGCCGTTTGTCTTATCAGCCTCTTCACATTTTCTATTTTTTTTTTTGACCCAACACTTGCTACTTTTAGTGTGTTGCTCTCCTTCACACCAATCTTCATGAAAGCCTCTATTCTTTTTCTTTTTCATGATAGACTTCAAACTTGCACAACTTGTTATACCAATATGTTATAACAAACTATATATGGTTCTCATATATTTACCTAATTTCAAAGTTCTGCAATAAAAAGTATATTATTGCTTTCTGGAATTATATCCTAGTAAAGATCCCTTGAAGTCCCTATGTTTTAATAAAGATAGTGTCTGTATTTAGGATTTTTCTCAATTACTACAATCACACCAGTCATTCCATACCTGCAAAAACAGGCCTTCCAATGGCTCCTTCCCTCCCCCAGAACTGCCTATTAATTAGATGCTGTCTGCTGCAAATTCCCAATGAACATGAACGTGACACCAGGGACAAATGCCAGACAAGGGAGTAGAAATGGATCTGGACAGACCCATTATTGCTGCTGGAAATACACATGTCCTCCTGGGGGTGAGTCACATATTAAGACCAGTCTATTTTTACATCTTTACTTTTATAGCTCCAATGAATCTGGTGAAACCTCATTACAATAATTTGAACCCTGTTGTCTGAGTCTATTATCATACACAGTTGTTGAGCTAGAAGTCCTTTGGTGGTATGGAAAATATCTATAAATATTATCTTTGAAAGGTGACCAAAAATAATATAAAATAGCTTTCTATTTCCGTGAGACAGCCAACTGCTCTCTATTATGATCCTCCATCCCCTACCAGTGGCTATGAAAATAAAATACCTAGTTGTTACTTTGATCTGCATTGCCTTATGGTTTTTTGTGTCAAGAGCTGCAAGCGTTTCTCAATTGTGTTACATGAGAGAGAGAGAATCTGGTGCTCTATGGACAATGGACATACTCTTCAGTAGCACACCACTTAAGTGTATCACAAAAAATTATGTCTGTTACAGCTATGATTATGCCCCCCTCTAAGACCATGGAGGTGATCATTGTTTCCTCCAGTTCTTTATAATTCATTCTCATTAACAAATATGCAATAATCACTCTGATAAGGGAAGTATGATGCTAGGTTAATAGGAAGGCAATGGGGTATAGAAAGAACTGCAGACATGTAAGAGCACCATTATTTTAGTAACCAGAATTTTAGGGCTGGTATAGTTTAAACATTATCTAGGGCCCTCTCTGGTGGCACAAGGGGTTAAGTCTCAGCACTATGAAGCTGTCTGCAGCCATTACAGCATTAGTTCAATTCCCAGCCAGGGAGCTGACCAACATAACACAGCAGACATCTCCTCCTGCCTCGCCTACTGCTCCCCTCAGCAGTGAAGTCAGTACTTCTACCTGTTCTGCTCCCCACTCTGTCTCTGGTGAAGCCTCCCACCCTGTACCCCAGCCTTTATATGCATACATAAATATTTTAAAAAGTAAACACTGGGCCCTCCCTGGAGCAGCGGATTAAAGCATGGCACTAAGAAGCTAAAGCCACTTCCACATGAGTTCCATCCCCACCTGCCCCGAAGGTGACCCACATGGTGCGGCAGACCTCTCCTGACCTGCCCGCTGCTCCCCTCAGCAGTGTACTTCCTCCATCTGCCTGTTCTGCTCCCCACTGTCTCTAGTGAATCCTTTCGCCACCCCTGTACTTCTGGCCTGAACCCCAGTTCTGTATGCATAAATAAATAAATCTTAAAAAAAAAAAAAAGTAAACATCCGATGTGTTAATACAAGAGCAGGTGAAAAACATCTTGATTCTGCATGCCCAGTCCATTTTACTTTTTATTGCCTTTTTTAACATCAGTTACCAATCTTGACGTTCTTTATTGATTACTTAGTTGTGGTGTTTGTGGTTGAAACTATCTTTATGGTGAACTACCTGAGTAAGACCTTGCTGACTCACTAAACTTTCCTTATTTTAGTCTCAAATCACACATAACTTCATCTATATAATCTAGTGCAACCTGCTCTGCTCTTGGTGTTCTATTTTTTTCATTTTTTTTTTCCACTTCAGAATATACTTGGGGAGTTCAGTTGGGCTAGATTGTTTCAGTACAGAAATACCTTCATCTTTTCTGACCTATTTATATACTCTACAGTGAGGCTATTATGGAAGTCTCTATTCTTATCCACCGTAGAATATTGTCTGCTTATAATAATAATAATAAATAATTTTTTAATGTAAAATCAATTCTAGTCTCATGCAGTTAGAGCCATCATATAGAACATTCTAGGGACTGCTGTTTATTGCTGATAAATATAGCTTGCTTATTTAAGCTCTCTACCTTTTTCTAACCCTGCAGAGAGAGTTTCTGAAGCAAGAAGCTTTAGAATGACATAGCCAGGTAATGTGCTGAAAGCTCTGGACAATCTCTTATTGGAGGCACCATGATCAGATAATAAAGCAACCACTGTCACTCAAGGTCAAATGATCCCTAATCTAAAAACAATCTCTGAATGACATAAGAAGGGCTTTAACCTTAACATCCCCTGCACTTGATGATCTTTTTCATCTCTCTGCAGAGTAAAGTCAATAAAGTGAGAAGTATAAACCAGGCAGGATTGTAAATCCTCTTATCCTACCTGCTGGAAATCAAGTAAGTGGAGGAAAAGCATTGTTTCAAAATTTTACTAATGAAAGAGAATAAGAAAGTTGCTCATATGGAAACTCGATATAAGCAGTGATCAAGTAATATTGCTTGATGGGAGTTTTTCCTTTGCTTGCTTCCAAAATTCCCCAGTTAGGATTTTAGGAAAGCACACTAATAGGATTAGTAAAAGTTAGGCTAATTAATTATATATTTAATTAGAAAATTTGATGATTTTTATTCAAGAAGAAGCTTCCTAATTATAACCTATACGTTTATTATGCCACGTCTAAAATAGGAATTAAATTTTTCAACTCACATTTCTGTGAGTTTTATGTCTCAGGATATTTTATACTCATACCTATTCCTACAAATAAAGGAAAAGAGTACTCATTTTTAGATAATTTAAGGGAAAAAAGGAAGTTTAATTTGTTAAGACAAAAGATTTTTAGAGTCATGCTTCTCAAATATTAACATATTCACAGCCCACTTGGAGATCTTGTTAAAATGCAGGCTCTCACTGAGCAGATCTGGGGGCGGGGCGAGGGAGGTGGGGAGCTTGTGGCTAGAGCCCACATTTCTCAAAAGCAATGAGAAAATGCAGTTCTGCTCCTCTATGGCCTATACTCTGAGGCGTAAGATCACAAAATTTTGTGTTATTCCTGCATGGTTTCTAAGAGGGTGTAAAGGTGAAGGACATGTAAAAATTGATTTTCTCATTTTGTACTTTCATTTGCATTCATAGATATGTCTAACATTTTTTAAAGCAACCAGGCAATATATATGGTTTTTCTTTAAAAATGTGAAAAATAAAACAAGTGAAAAATGAGCACTTGCTAGTATGATTTATACTGTTTTACATCATCTGATACACTGTTTATTAATTTATTGAGTACTAATTTAATCTTATTTTAATCAGTTGACAAGTAAATTACTCTTAGGTTGTTGAAGATACACAAACTTACATGTAACCAATCAAAAGTATTCCATTAAGTGTCCCTGAGTAATTTATAAGTGAAATGATTGTATTAAAGTGAGAAGCACTAAAAGTAAGAATTTCTTCACTGAGCTCAGAAATTAGCATATTTACTTAAAGTGCTGACTCAGTTCTTGGACACATCCATTGACTTCATTGAGGAGTTCAAATCATGTTCAAGTTTTTAATAAAACTCTAGGGGAAATTCCATTGCCTTACAATGAAATTCCATTACGTGTTTTTGGCTCTCCAATTGATAATAAAATATATCAAATAGCATTTCTCTTTATTTTTTCCTGAGGCTCGGTTATTGTACCGCTATTTATGGATTCTTTAAGAAGAGTGTTTTTACTTAAAAATATTTTTAATTTTGTTCTTCAAGAAGTACTAAAATATGTAAATTTTCTTATTGTAATGATGTGATAGTGTATTAAAATTATGTAACGAGCAATTTTCCTGCTTAATGATTTCCATAAATATTTGGCATTTATTGTGTAAAATGCCAAAGTATAACTTTGTGGGAGAAAAAAAATTGCATTTCCCAAGTCCTGCACATAGTTAGCATCCAATAAATATTTATGTGTGAACTGTACACTTGTATGATCAATCAAGTACTGTATATTAAGGATAAAAACTGAAGCTCAATGTTTTTATTCAAAAGTTTCACATGGAACATCTGTAAAAATGAATAAATTTGAGTGTGTTGTCAGTTAGTGAGTCAAATCAAGCACCAGCCACAACTCAAGCATATCATCAATCTCCATTACAAGAATCATCTGGAATAAGAAATTTTGCAAAACCAATATATAGTTCCATTTGTCTTAAGTATTATTTGATAGCACACATTATTAACACAAGAAAAATGAGAATATTTCCTTAGCATTTGGTACAATAAAATTTGTTTAATTTTGCTAAAGAGAAGAATGTGTTCGCTGGACTATTTGTCAGTATTTTCCACAGGATTATAAACTGAGAAACATCAAAGAATAAAAAAGGGATGGAGAGAATACCAGGGTGATAAGTATGAAACCAGTGTGGAGTGTACCTAGTAATTTAAAGGTGAAAATATTCAGGAGGCAGTGGAGCATAGCATTTACAGTCCTAGTTGCTTGAATGCCAATATACCAAACATATATGTTGACATGTACACTGGAAAGCCAACATCCCTCATAGACATTCCTGCATCTTCTTCAAATTACATTCACAATGGGCATGTCTTGTGGAATGACACACGCTGTGCAACGGGAGTAGTGCTTTTGGCCAAAATACACATGCCTTTGTGAAAACCTCAAAATCAAGAATGGTAAGAATACCTGGGTAGCAATAAAAGGGTATTCCTTTTAGAGGGTTGAGGGCTGGTAGACCAGCCCTTCCAAGCAGAAGGTGAGATACAGATGTGGCAGGGACAGTGAAAGAAAGCCTGAGATATACCTTACTGAACTTCAGACTTCAGGAGGCAGAAACAGCAATGGGGGAATTCCTGCATGGGGCCCGATTCTGATAAGGACTGTACTGGTAGGGAAAGCAGAAATGACAGAGTCACCAAAAGGAGCGGCAAACAAGTAGCAGCACCTGCCAGTCTGTGATAGCAGAAACTCTGAACCCTGAGCAGAACTAGATGCAGAAACTCTGAACCCTGAGCAGAACTAGATCCTCTATCAATATTGATAGAGGACAGATTTCTAGAGGTACAGAGAGAAGACAGGTAAAACCTGTGGCTAGATTCCTCTTGAAGAAGCAAAGAGGGATTGTAGGTGATTTTAACACACACCTCTGATACCCTAAACACAAAAATGAAGACGAGAAGTCTGAGGAAACTCATTGACAGCTTACCAGCTCTGAGGTAAATGGAGACATTTTAAAGGTGACATTTATAAAGAATGGAAGGACAAACGTAACCACAAACAGACAAAAACCAAGGGAATAAAGTGAAAATTTTGAAAATTGTCAAGGAAGATTAACATAGGATTCCAAAGGTCTGAAGGGCACAACAGAAAGACTTGGAGACAATACTGGGACGTCTGCAGAAGATAAGCGGGTATTGTCCGGTGTCTCCTCTCTTGGAGGAGAACCTCTGTTTCCTCATTTGTTCTGCATTCCACCACACCTCATGGGGTCCACAATGGGCCTGCAAGTTGCAGGACCCCGCCTGCTCTTGCCATGAACTCATGACCAAACAGGGCCAGTAAAATATTCCTGGTGAGATTTGGTGCCTGGTTACTGAGAGAGAAAGTGTTGCTTTCATTTTGGATTTGAATCAAACCCAATAGCTACTTTTCCTACCATGGAGAGAGTCCATCCAGGAAAAAGAATCCAAGTTCAGTTATGGCATGGGAGTTGGAGTCCAGATGATAGCTTCCAAATCCCCAAATCCATAAGTGAAACAGCCTTACTCCTGAGTCTCCAGCTATGTAAGCCCAGCTTTTTTTTTTTTAAATTGTTATCCTAAGAGAGTTTAAATTGGACTTCTTGTGTTTTAAATCACTCAATTCTTGGCTAATACATTGATAGAGAAGGTTGTCAGATCAGAGAGGAGACAACACATGTAGACAGAAAGAAACTAAAGTATAGCCCTCCCTGGTGGCGCAGCGGGTTAAAGCACAGCACTAAGAAGCTTAAGCCACTTCCACATGAGTTCAATTCCCGCCTGCCCCGGAGGAGATTCACAGGGCATGGCAGACCTCTCCTGACCTGCTCTATATGAATAAATAAATAAATCTTAAAAAAAATAAGAAATTAAAGTACCAGCCAGGTAAGAAGATTGCAAAAAAGCACTGCTCAATAACTGTCATTCTGTCCCATAAAACCAAGAGAAGGTTCAGATGACATCAGTGAACCATAAATAGTCATCTTTGAAGAACTATGGAGAACAGAAATCTGGCTGGTAGGTAGGGAAAGGGAAAAGAAATCTTTCCATTTTCAAAAAGGTGAAAAAGTTTAACTCTTAACTATCTGTCAAAGAGAGATAGATCCCAAGTAAAATAGAGAATAAAAGATTGGCAAACATATTGGAAATAAAGTTGTGATTATTAGGGAACAACCTATGTTCATAAAGTTCAGTTCATGCTAGAATTATATCATTTCACTTTTTATCAGAGAGATTGAAGAAATATTCATTCTTCTAGATACTTATGTTCTCTGATATAGGATATTATGTGTGATGATTGTGGTCATAATTAGTTTGCTATTGCCATTTGTAATATCCTACTTTGTACTGATAATTTAATATATTCCAGAAATGCATGCACAAATATGCAAGCATGTAGTACATAATACACACGAGTATATTCACATGTGCACACATCTAAACACATACTGCACCTATACAAATATACATCAAAATATGTAGACATGCAAATTCACATAGATTCCAATGTGGACATACAGATACACACATGCCTGCACAGGCAATGTGCAAAGAAACACACACAAGCACATACACACAATAATATTACATATGGACCCAACACACTTCCATGCCTGAGTATATACACACATGCACATACACATGCATGACACATGCAAGTCCCATACACAGGAAAAACTAGAATTAGGCAATTTGTGTAAGGTCACATTGCCTTTCACAAGAGTTTGAATGATAACAGAAAGTATGTTATAGTCAAATAGGAAAATCATTTCAAAACATATGAAATGTGTTTGTTAACAGAATTAGAATCTAACCTAGAAAATTAGGAAGAAATTCAATAGGGATAGAATGAGTCCTAAGTTGCAGACACATGCACCCTAGAGAGAAATCTTACATGACTTAGCTCAAAAATTTAACACATGAGAAACTGATGCTGGCAGTATAAACTAAGCCTTAGGCTGCACTAACAACAGGTGAAGTTCAGAAGAAGGGGGATAATTATCCTAGGTGGGGGCAATCAACACATTGGTGATGGTCCCAAGAATACGAATCATGATTATAAAAAACTCTAATCTTGTCATAGGATACATTAGGGAGAGATGACCATTATGTTTGATGAGGCAAGCAGAGGCTCTGGGTGCATGATGACAACTCATTACATGGATTTCTTATCATCCAGAGAACTTTTAAAGGCCAAATAAGAATTAATGTAGGGCAGTTACTGTGAACCAGGTTTTAACACAGTATAGCTATAAGAAGCAGCAATTAAATGCAGCACTACAGAAAGTCTTGATTAAAGATTTTAGTAAGACGAAGCTTTCCTGACAAAAGATGTTCAGAGTGGCAAGATTATCTTTTTTGATCTCAAAAGATTCACTTTCATTTTCTCCCTTACATAAAAGTAGGTAGAGTGGACATACATTGCCCACCTGCCCAGTTAGTGTCACAACAAAGCTCAGTAGACAACTGCACTGTAAGAAAATGGTTCTACTAACAAAGGAAGCCCAAGGTTCTCTGAGAGAGAAGGAACTCAGCTTCTGCTCTGCAAGTCACAAATTTTCTGGAGTATGGTTCTGCTTGCTGGAGCAGCTTGGGATTAAGTCTTATCAGGACTTTTGAGCCATCAGTACAGCTAAGGAAGAAGCATCCTGTTCTCTTTTAACCTCTACAAAGCTAAGAGAACAGACAGTTTAGTGTATTGATGAGATATCTACAAAGTTTAATTTATTAGAACTTGCAGAGGAAGTCAAGGACATTCTTAAAGAAAACAAATCTTTCAAATTTTAGAAAGTGTGCTTCTGCAAGGATCACATAGAAAGATAACAATGATCTTTGGCTTTCCTGGCTTTGGAAACAAGTTTGAATTCTAAATTTTTCTCTTTCATTAAGAAATTGAAGTCATTACTTGGTAGGACATCAGGGAGTTCTGCTACCCTTAGGAGAATTCCGCCCACCCCAAGACTCCCCAACCTGTGTTCATGGTTAACAAGAAACAAACGAAGTGACCTTCCTTGAGACCTCATTTGATGAAGTGAGTCATAATTGCTACATCAAGCAAAACTTTTTATTTAGCACAGTTTCAAAAAAACACCTGCCTCTTTGGCATTGTCATTTCCATTTCTGCCAACACCAAGCAGTAGCCAGTTCCAGATTTTTTTCACTTCATGTTGATGCCAAAGTTCTAGCATGCCAATTGTGTGTATTCCCTTCTACGGCCCCAGGTGTTCTTAGATGTTGCAGTTTCATCATCCACAACTCAAATCCACTCATCTGCCGATGTGTGTGGGGGGGTTTGTTTTGGTTGACAGCTTTGGGAACTATAACACAGCATACATAGTTTTTACCTTTTGGGCATCAAAGCTGGAAAAATATTGTACATGTTCCCTAAGCAGTGAAGGTCAATCATTAACCCTCTGGAGACAACCCAGGTAACTGAGTATCCCAAGAGAATCAATGTCTAAAAAGGTCAAATATTTGGAAATATTCCTCTATAAATAAAATGCAGCATTTTTCTTATTACTGTATTACTTACAAATAAAATACAGTTTTTCATTGTTACTATCTTCCTGGTAAAACTAATGTTCTTGGTATAATAACAAAAAGTGTAGGTTGTTAACATTGTTTGTGAAATCATAAACAAGGAAGTTGAACTATGAACTTGATTATATATGTATTTTTACAAGAAAAGTAAGGTGATGCAAAGGTTAAACTAAATCTGTGTAAACTCTGCCTACAATGCACCTAATTGATACAATCGATAACAATGCTATGAATGAACTTATCTGTACTCCCCCTTTGAGTGTAGACAGGTGAGTAAATCCTTTTATATCACTTTAGTAGGTTGATAACTGGCCAACAGATTCATCAGAACCACATTTTCCTCCTCTTTGCGCTCCATGAACGTCTACTAAGCTTCAGAAGGAGCCACATTAATACATTACTCATTCAAAACTACATATTAACTAATTAGCTCTCAAAGACTCAGCAGTGAAGCCTGTCAAATTCTTTTAAATTCACCTTTCTCATTACCTACAGTAAAATTCTCTTTGTGGTGTGCAATTCTGTAGATGTTGAGAAATCCAGTCATGCATCAATAAGCAGACTCATACAACAGAAGGTTCAAACTTTTTCAAGCTTTTCCTTTGTAGTCAACTTTCCCCTCTCCCAAATCTTGAACAACCATTGATGCATTTATTTGCATATACTCCAAAAGTTAACTTGTAGGAAAAAAAAATAATTTATGACAGTATTTGTCATTTTTATGAAAGTATTTGTCATTTGCCTTGGGTATCTGCCTTTGAGGTAGAGAGCAACCCTAGTATATATTGGCATATAAAAAGTGTTGTCTAAGTTGCCTTGGTGTAATCAGCAGTCTTTTACGATGTCTCATCTGCAAGTAGTGTTATTCCAAAGATAGTTTACCCTAGTAGCAGAATCTGCTTGCCCATATGGTATACTAGCTTGTAAATAAATTCTAAGTTCTCCATTGTTTGTAGAATAAAATCAAAGCTTGCAATCCATTAGCCAAAAGAATTAGGCTTGTATGAATTGGCCTGGAACAATATTAAGAGATGTTATGGAACAAAAGCAAGTGACTTAGGTATGTATGACATACGTGTGTATGTATGTGTTTGTTTAGAAGAAAATAATATGTGTGCAAAATAGGATGAGCAGAGTGTGGAAAGATACAAATCAAACTGAATTTAAGAAAGGAAATGGAGATCTGGGAGCCAAGGCAACCATTTTTTGAAAATGGAACTTTGTCTCAAATGAGTATTCATAGTTGTGTTTGCTTTTTATATGTAATTAACTTAAGTGAATTATATTTCCTCTTCCATATTTATATTAAGAAAATTTGCAATCAAAATAGTCAAAAACTGTTGCATTTGTTTGATATAGTTGGTTATAATAGCACTGAAATTGTAGTTTCTAAGTGCATTTAAAAAAGATAAAGAAAAATATTCTGAGAAATATTTATAATGGCAATCTCTGTTTGAATCAAGAGTGAATTTTGTATTATTTTGCTTGTCTACATTTTATTTAATAAATATGTGTTGCTTTTATCACAAGGGACTAAAAATAAAGGAGAGGATCTGAGGAGTGAGGAGTGGAATGAAGGCGCAATTGACTTTCCAAAGCATTAAAAAGTATGTCAGAAAATGCTGAGTGAATAAGCTTCCAATGTGTCAGATCAGTTTTGAAATTTGGCCTGGAGATACTTGTCAAGAGCTGCTGGAGGAACTGAGTCATAATTTCACAGGAATCTCTTAGTAAAGGAGAAGAATGAATTCCGGGAGATAAAAACAGGTTGGTGGAAAATGGCTCCTGGCAATTTGTTCTCTCTGGATGTGAGTTTTATTTCAGTTCAAGATTTTTTGATTATATATAGATATGGGAATATACCCTTGTGTGATTAGAAAGATAATTTATATGGGATTAAATCCAAGAATTCATTTTCCATTTGAATGAACCTAGGAGCTAATGCCAAGCTGCCTTTCACCATGCACTGACCTTATTTGGAAAATAATTGGTGACCCAGGGATATAAGCACAGCCTTGAATTTATGTTCTCAGGAGTGGAGTTGATGCCTGCCTGCCCGCCTGGCTTGTTTATTCTCTTCCTGCACAATCTACAGTGTCTACAGTGGGTATTCCCTTCCTTCCTTTTTTTTTTTTTTTTAGTTCTCTCTCTTCCTATTCTTTCTACTAGTAAAAAGCTAGTAGAAAGTGATAACAAAAAAGTCATCTTTCAAAACCTTAATAAATATACACCTTAAACCTATACATAATATACCTATACATAATTAGTATTATTCTAATTTTTTAAATTATCATTGCTTTTGAATACCCCTAGGTACAAGACTAAATAGGGAAGCAAGTTGGTCAAAGAAGAAGAGTCATGAGAATGTTAACAAAATTCCATTTGATCTGGGCTGCATTTCAAAGCACAGATAGAAGGTTAAACTAGAAATTTAAAATGCAGTAATCCCATAGAAAGATGTTAGATTCTGAATGGAAGAAGAGAGTCAAAAGGTACAAACTTCGAGCTACATAATAAATAAGTTATAGAAATGTAACATACAGCCTATAGCTAGTCAATAATATTTGTCATACGTTCTTCAGAGTTGGCAAGATAGTGAGTCCTGAAAGTCAATTTGTTTGGTGTTGGATGGCAACTAGACTTATATTAGTGATCATTTCACACTTTACAAAAATAATGACTCCTACTGTTAAACCACTGAAACCAAGAGAACATAACATGTAAATTATATATCAGTTCAAAAAATTAAGTGAGCTATCAGACCACAGAAAGCAAACTTCTAATTTAGTGACCTTGAATAGGCTCAAAGGCTCTAAACTCCAAAAGGAACTTACTTCCCCCTGAACCTCAGAGTTTCTTTGGGACCTCCAAGAGCCTCGTGCATGCCCCCTAGAGTAGGGAAGCCCAGTGTGTGACCCCGAGAACCGGGGTCCTCCCAGAGGGAGATGCTACTACTTGGGGATTCAGTTGCACTCTTTGAATGTCATTAAGATAAATAATAAGTGTAGGAATCAAGGGGGGGGGGAAGGGGGTGCCAAGCCAGAGAGAGACTCATGGAGCCATTTAGAATGGGATTTTGTCCCAAAAGGCTTCACAAAGGATGAACAACCATCTATTCAGTGTTTGTATGGAACGAGCTTTGATAAAACCAGAGCCTGAAGTTGAGTCTAAAACAGCAACTGAAAAACTATTGTTTCATTTGAATCATGAACATTTTGATGGACCAACAGGAATTGTTCTGAAGAATTTCCCAAAATGTCTGCCAGGGGTAAAGAAAGCTCCATCATTTCCTAGACCCAGAGAACAGGTAGTCACTTTATAGGAGTAACAATCCAGTGAGTATACCCTCTTACCTCTTTATCTCTTCCCTCCTTCACCTGACAGTAGTAGACCTAACGATGTCATAAACAGTGTCAAGTGGACTGATATGGAAGGCAGTGAAATGGAGACCACAGTCACCACACCACTTGTCTAATCAAGCCCTACCTCAGGGGAAAAGGAAGAAAAAGTCTTAACTTTAAAGACATATACAAATTGATATATAATTACCAAACTAGTCTGGCATTTAGTGAATTAAAGTGACCACAGAAGTCTATATTTCCAAAGAGTAAAGATTCTGGAACCTGTTTTTAGGGGTTTTCTTTTGTTTGTTTTTTTCCTTTCAAAGAAGAGAAAAGGTTCTACTACTTTATTATTTTAAAGGGATCCTGGGAGATTTTTTTTTAATTGCATTTTCATTATCCCACAAGGTCTGCTTATTCAAAAGAACAGTGACAATGATTTTTAGAATAAAGGTTGTGGCCATGTTCTTAGCGATGCTCAGACAATGACTGTGCTCTATGCTGCATGTTTGATGGTCCTCCAGAGAGATGTTGGCAGAGCATCAAGATGCTGAAGAAATGCAAAAGTCACAGAAGGTCCAACTCAAGGAATTTGAGCTATTAGGCTGGAGAAAAGTAAGGCAGCACACAATTCTCACTTAGTCTCTATCAATGGACTTGTATATGAAATAAACCAGAAAAATTACATGTTCTTGATGGCCAAGAAGGACCAGTGTACAAATTTTTGTACAAAATGAGAAGACAGATATAATTCAAGTATTTAAATACAAATGCTCTCACTTGGGGTTGTCTTGCATTAAAATGTATTTCTCATTACTGTTTTTTCAAGCTGAGGCTGGATGTTATTTGTCATGGTTCTTACACAGAGGATCCATTAATCATTTGATTTTAGGTCAAATTGCCAAAGACCAATTTGTTGCAAGTCAGTATGCCAAACAGCCAATCCACTAAATAGTCATTTCACTGAAAACCAACTCGCCCAATTTGCCACATGTACTGGTTTCCTTCAACAATTTCATTTTAGTTGGCTAGATTCCATCTCTTCTCATAAGAGAGTACTTTAAAGAATATTTAATTGGCTGCTGCCCAGTTCTCTGGGGTCTGTGAGAGGGGAGACTAAGAACAGAAAGAGAATGCATTATTAAATAGATCCTTAAACAGAAACCTGAACATCACTATTACCCTGGTAATATTCCTCTTAGAAAATACTATTGTTCCTCTCCTAGAAGAACATTCTCTCTTCCTGTTTTATTTTCTCTTCCCCTTAGGTTCCTACTGCAGCACCCAAGTGCTGAAGTCGGAACAAATGAGCATTTGCTTCCCTCCACTCCTTTCCCTCCATTTTGGAATCAACTGAGAGACAGCCAGGTGCCCATGTAGTACAGACCCAGATAACACTTTTGTTCCTGGTAGACCTTTATTGGAAAAAATGGTCCAAAGCTGGCCAGTGACTCCAACTGCAGGCACAGGGCCCCAACAGTAACATTTCCACAGCCCTCTTCCTACATCCTCAAAATTGCAAGCACATCCAACCTCTAGAGCAGTATCAAGGGTGAAAGCCTAGCTCAAGAATCCCAGGAGTATGTGAGTAAAAAGGAAATAGATTGAGAAAAAATTCTAGGATTCCATTAGTTGAAGCGAGTGGTTTGGAGTCTCAGACTTGTAATGTTAGGTAATGTGGGAGAAATTTCCCATGAAATTAAGTGGTTAATTCTGACCTTCTTAGTAACCTAACAACAGCTTTCGCTTTGCTTTACTTTTACTCAAGGGAAACGACCCATTCCTTACACAGCCCTGTAGAGTTCCTCCATGCTAGCCTTCATTTGAGTTTATCACCTGCTGTTCTCTCCTTGCTTAGAGAGTCTGCTCCCCCTCCACTGGCCCCGTTTCTGCCTTCAAACACCTTGCCTTCGCCCACTGAAGCCTTTCCCACAGACACACTCAGAGACCTCAGTGAGCCAGTAGGCCAGGAGCCTTTGTATATGTGGGCACATGCAGAAATACATTCATAACTCACGTTCTGCAAGCATATAGTTACATATGTCATATACTAGCATTTATCTTACTCAGCTAATATTATTCTGTTATGCATAGACTCCCTTGTTAAATTATGAACTTCTAAAAGCTCACAGTTTTAGACTGTCAAGTGCCTGGTACCACATCTAGTATAAAGTTAGTTGAATGAAATAATGAATAAATAAATGAACATGTGAAAAACAGAAAGTTATGTACTTCTTTTTGGAAGTACATGGGGATTTTGTTGTTTGCCATCAGCAAAATCCCCAGTGGAAGCTGTAATTCTAGTCTGGATACAAAGCACAGTTGGCCAGAAACTCTGGGTCTTCCTAAAATCAAAGTGCTCAAAATCATATAGTTTTGGGTCAATCGTCACCTGAATGCTGGTCAACCATGTCGCCCACCATTTTGTCATCTGGTGACACCATCCTTCCAGTATCATTAAGTCATCTCAAAATTTTTTCCCATAGTAAGACGTGGCCCTTACCATGTTGACAGTGGGGCACCTTCCAGAACAATGGAAAGCAAGGTGGCATCATTGAAACATACTATTAATATTCAATCCTATGTCTGGCCTTGATGTCACCAACTAGACTGAAGAAATCAATTATATGCTACCCTGGAAAATCAAGTTTAGGTGACAAGGGACAAAGGGAGTCTTTGACTTCCTCTATGATGTTTTTTTCATGGTCATGGATGTGTGCCTGTTAAAGAAGTTGTACTATGAATTTATTCAATGCTTTCCAGGTCTCCCTCCATGTCATTTTCCTGATATATATGCACAATGCATAGTTATAAATACAATAATGCAGATATGTATAAATGCACATATGCACACAGCAGGTAAAAAAAAAACACCTTCCTAGATAATATTTTTAATCTTATTGCCCCATTCACCAAATTTATAAGCCCTATATTTTTCCCATTTTTTTATAAATCACTTGTTAGATTTCATAGTTTACTAGATCACACAAATGTTTTTCTCCAATACTCCATTTTATGTTAAAGGACTTTTCCCTCTATTAATCCATTTGAGAGTAACTGATTTCTTTCTATTTGGTCACTATATCCTGTCTTGAAATTAGTCACCCAAAGCTCTGTCAGAAATATTTAAAATAGCGAAATAAAATCAAAAGCAGAAGCCAATCACACTGACTTCCATCACCACTCGTAGATCTGTTTAACAGGAAAGTACAGCTGATAGGTGTCACCTACAATTGTAAGTTAGTTCTATATTCATGGACTCACAGAAAATTAGTATTGGTATCTAATTAAAGTCTAAATCCATCCTTTGCTTTGCATAAAAGCCAACAGAACTCAGAGAAGGTTTGTTTCCCAAGGTCACAAAACAGAGGTAGATACAGCCAAAACTGGAAATCATCCTAAAAACTCAACTTTCTTTCTCAAGCAAGACGTTTACTGCCTTAGAAAAGATGGAAATGTAATTTCTGAGACTGGAATTCTACCAAGACAACCCATTCTCAAAGTTCCATTATAGTAATCACATATATTGTCAGGGTTCTTTTGCAGTATAGGTGGAACTTCAGAATATATGTGACAAAGCAGTAATATTTAGGGCAAAAATTCAAAGGTCTCAAACTATCGTTGCTATATTCTACTTAAGAAAAAAATTATTTGGTTGAGCTAAGTACTATAAAATATAATTATAGTCCTTAGCAACAACTCAGCAGAACTGGAGCTATATGTTTCTGTTTGAGCTCACCAAACCTCTGGAAGATATTCGAGAAGAGATTGTATAACAAGTGGCACACATCATTTCCTTCAGCTCTCAGGGACTAGAAAAATGTGACCATTTTAACTCATTAACAGTCACTGTTGATCGCCAAAGTTAAATTGACCATGTGTTGATATGTATGGATTAAAGCTAGGCACTGGCCATTCTCTCTGCCTGGCTAGTAAATACCTCAGAATTTCTTACTGTAGTCTATGTATTTCTACTGCCGGCAAATAAAATGACTGCTCCCAACCACCAGCTTTTCCATTTTAATCTGAATCTGACTTTTTGTCATCTTTATTTTTAGCTTATAAAGTGCTTGAGAAGGGAAGGGCTTTTTTTTTCCCCCTCCTGATTCCTGACTGAAGCTGAAACTGAGATTACGGAAATACCTCAAGAGCGGTTATTTCTATCCACACTGAAATGAGAAATTAGGGGATGGTTAGCTGAAAATTCAAATGTTTCAGCTTTTACCCTTCACTATTAATAATACCATCATCTGTCTTTCACACAGAAAAAAAATCTTTCTTTAACTTCACACTTGAGAATTCATTTCTTTTTCATTTCTTTTCTTTATAGAGCCTTCCTGGAGTGAGTCATAACATATTGAGGTCATGTCCATTGCATTCGTTTACACAGGAGGATATTTCATCCAAAAATGTGCTGCTAGATCCTCTGACATGTGTATCAATCTTGAAATGGTACCATTTGTGCTCAAGATCCCAGCTGAGGGATGACTGGCTTTAGTCTTCTCCCAACTACTGTCCCATTTGGAACAAAAGCATAGAAAAGCAGATCGTGAAATCCCTTATAATCTTAGGTTTGGGTTTCCTGTTTCCACTTTCTATAGCTGTCTATGTGTCCAAAATCAGCCTTCAAAAGCCTTCCGTTTTTGAAGGAAAGAGGCGGGCAAACAAGAGCACTGACCGAAGCTTGGCTGAGAGGCCTGGTGTGAACACTGGGCAAGGGGGAGGCTCTTGTAAGGCCTTGGGGACACAGCCTTCCATGTGACTGCATAGGGCATGGCTCGGAGGCTGTGAGAGCCCCCCAGCAAGGATCCCAAGTGTCTTTGAAGTGACTTTGAAGGGGACGGTGGGTACAGAGCAATTGATGTCTCCATCAATTTGGAAACACTAAGTTTTTAAAAAAAAAAAGCCTTCCGTTTTTAACCCTAAATAACTTACCGGTTATTATTACTACTTCAAATTAGAATGTGAAGTTGGAAAAGAAAAAGAATGATAAGGTGCACAGCCAATGGTGGGGGGTGCTAATAGCACCCTGACAAATTATTCACTATTCACTCATAAAGTGTGATGGTGTCATATTTCTTGTGGGGGTTGCCAGGTTCAAGAGAGGTTTTACAATTTGTCTCATTAATGCCCTTCCCCCATCATGGACTGGTCTGTATCTCCCCCCATCCTCATGACCTTCACTCATGGATACTGAACATAAAGATTATCTTACCACAGATATTAAGTGTTGTCAAGGTTTCTTTATTTTCAAGAATTCTGATTAACGCTTCGGCTGAAACTTAAGAATGTATTTTGTTTTATGGAGACACACCTCAGCTGAAATAAATATGAGTCTCAAATCTGTCAATTCACAGCCCACTTTGACCCTCTCTGCTTCCAACTTCCTATCTCCACTGTGTCCTGTAGAAGTCAGACAACATAATCCTGGGCAAGAATAAACTTTTCATTTTACAGGAAAAGAAAAAAACAGCTGAAACCTGCAAAGGTTAACAGATATTGCCAACCCAATCCAACTTGCTGATAGATTTGGGACAGAATCCAAGATTCTGGACTTCTATTTTCTTTTCATGCATTTCTCCATTCATTTTCACATCACTCCCGGGTTCATTTGCTCATTCACTTAAGCTTGTCAGTGCTCTTCTTTGTTCCCTTGTTCTGAAGAGCACCCACCTAGCAGAGCATCAGTTGTGGTTAGTCCAATGCCCAACCTGTTGAGTAATTTTGGAGAAAATCACCCAACTGGGAAAATTGCTCTCACTTTAATTTCAGAGCCTCTCCCTTGTCTGGCACACTGATGCTGCCCAGATGTGTTCCACAGTTCCGTATTTCCATGAGCACTGACCTTCCATAGTCAGTGCTCATGTTCATCACAACAGTGATTCCAATTCCAAACTTTCTCTACACTTCTCAGTCCTCTGAATCGTCAGGCATCTTCGAATCTTAGGTCCCAGAGAAAATAGAAGCAATCCAACTTCTTGCCATCAAATATCTCATCTGACATCTTTTCATTCTCTGCACCACCCATTAAAATGAAGGATGAATTTTCTACTTAAACCTAGTCTCCATGCTTATAGGATCTGGGTCATATCCTTTTAGATCATATCCTCTTCAGGACTCCCAGGGAATTTGCTCAATTATCTTACCTCTTTTGCAAATTTTCACCACTCCCAAAGGCTTCTTCCCATAGCATTTAAACATATTCCTGCCAATACTAGTAAATTAACATGTTTTCTCCCCAGTGGGATGCCTGAAACATTTAGCAACTGGCTCAACTAGGAAGCAAAAGAGTTTTGATTTGTAGCATTTGCCAATTTCTTTGGTGTAAATGTTTCCATTGTGACTAATTAAAGCTATGGAATGAGGAAGAGAGGTGCACAGCTGGTTTCTTATGTGAACCAAGTCAGTACACCCTGTCTCTCTTCTGCCTTCCAAATATTATACAAACCTGTTTCACCAATGAAAATCAATGCAAATGTAGTCTTGCTGGCAATGGAGACTAAGAAATATTTAACTCTCAACTTTGCAGCCCCTGCAATACAGGCGAAAGCAAGGAAGGAAGTAGCAAGTTTGCCAAGAGCCAACTAAATCATCTCTAGGTCATGTGATGGACTGACTAATGGTCCCTTTCAAGCAATGAACAAAAATCCTTGTAGAATTTATCTGTATCATGTCTCAGTTAGGAAATGATGTTCAAGCTCATTTGAAAATTAGTGTTTAAGCAGGCACAACAACACTAATTCTAGCTCCCATTTATAGAGCCATTGCAAAGTGCAAGGATTGTTCTAGGCTTTACATGCATTAGTCCATTTCATCTTCCTGACGATTTCATGTGACAGGTTCACTATTATCCTAATTTTACAGATGAGGAAACTGAAAAGTTGGATGATGACATATATGGCCCAGACCACTGCTATTGAATAGTTGCATATTTCAAACTTAAATTGTCTGACTCCAAAGTTGCTATGTTTATGTTTCTAAAATATTCTACCTTAAGCAAACTGCAGTATTTATGAGTTATTTCTGCTTCTAAGTGCCACCTTGGTAACATACCTGATAGCATCAAGTATGTCACAGAATCAATATACCGATTTAGTTTTAGGAATACCTTGTACTACCAATCATCTGATGCTCTTTGAAAATAATGTAATAAGCACCTATTTAGAAAGAAGCAAATAATATAATTTATATCTCACAACAATGTAACCATGAGTGTTTCCTTTTCCCATTTCCATCATTAGCACCTAAAGGTTGGATCCCTTCTATTCTGCTTTAAATAGAATAAGCCTTCTGGTTACTAGTGTCACTAAACTTAAATACACAAAAGAATAACTAAATAATCACTATAGCTTTCAAAAGGGAATAAGAAGTGGATAAATGAAATTCAGTTATATTTTTTAGTAAACAAATATTTGCTAAATTAAAGTCATTTTATGTTTCTACATATAAGAACTGGTGTTAATATGCAAGTTATGTATTTGTACATTGCTTAGAATCAGCTCTCTAGCTTTTCAAGTGCTTTGTCTTGTTTAATTTAGCAAAAATGCTTTCATATAACACTCACAAACCTTTGATTCCCTTTTCTAGATCATCTTTTGAAAGTAAGCATCTCTTTGTAACAAATCATTAAATGACAATTTAGTCAGTGTGCTTTTTACCTATATAATTTCAAGTTAATTATATGGCTGCGTATTGGTCTACAGTAATTGTGCTTTCCTTTTCCTTAGTCAATCTTTAATTTAAAAGTAAATAAGAGGTCATATTTGTCAGGAAGGAGCTATCCTTTGAAGAACAGTGGGCCTGATTTCAGGGGCAGGTGTTGTCTGTGTGGGACACCATATCAAGTCTGGCCATGCTTTTGCCAAGGTATGCTATATCGGTGCCAACTCATTGCCTTGAATGTTCTCAGTGCTTGTCAAATACAAGCACTAAAATGCTTCTTAGCTATGTGATATCAGGTTGAGGCCAGTTCAGAGTATCAGATGCATCTAAACACAGCAAGATATTGAGAAACCTGAGGTTTACATTTCTTTCATCAACTTGATCATCAATCCAATTATACAGTGAAAAGCCAAAGAAAAAAATTTGAGTGGTCACTGCATTACCTAAAAGAAAGCACTGTGCTGTTTCATTGACCTTATTTGTCAAGGGAGATTCAGTATTCTGAGAATCAGAGACACTTCTCTATGAGCACTAGACAAGCAAATTGTTTTTGCAAAGTTATTTTGTTTACTTTTTAATATTTGTGGACTTTTTTGTTGTTAGCCCTATCAGCTCTAAGATACCTTAGCTATGAGATATGTGGTCATGGCCAACTGAAATTAAATCAGATAAGTTACATTTATTTAATCACATCATCAATCTTACTGAAGACTGAAGAAAGCAAATGTGGACTTTTGGGTTAGAACATCACTGAGAACACCACACTTGTTTCAAAGTGATCGAAAGTTAACTATCCCTCGTACAAACTGACACAAGTGTTAACCCGCAACATTACACACAGCAAAATGCAGTAAGTATAGTGACTGTAAGTGCTGTCTCCTATCTAAGCACAAACTGCTGTGTCTGGGAATAAAGGAACATTTATCATTTCCTGAATTCTGCTCTGGCCAGTGGCCAACAGAGAATGTACATCAAAAGTAGAAGAGATGGGAGGTAGGAGTTGGTTCCAAATTGATCTGATAACGATAGCAAACTTAAAAGCTGCCTCCCTGCATTTAAGGTTCAGTGTTGTCTGTTTTCAAGAGTAAAAGAAAACATTCAAGAAAATAACAGGAAGCCAGTTTACAGCTCGGAGAGAATCTTGTTTGATTTGATCCCCTTACAGCACTGCATTCTCATCTATATGAAAGCAGAGTTCACCCATGCCAAACCCTGAAATGCGTAAAATGGAAATGAGGAGGGAAAATGCCTTTGCTACTCATCTGTTTCTGTCTTAGGAAATGTCTCCAGTGCATCTGCTTGTTGTCTCGTCCAGACATTTTATGTGACCACATGAAATAAGGCAGAAGCCACGGAGGGCAAACCCAGATCTGTGCTGGCTGGACCCAACTCAGCAAGCCCCAGGTGTATTTATCATAATAAAACACCCACACAGAGGGAATCTCTGGTCTTTCAAACCCAGAAGTCACTTGCTCCCTAATCATGTTAAGTCTTGTTTGGAATTTTGAAGCAACTTCCTGCAAAATGTCATCAAGTTTACTATTTGGCAAAGTCAGGAAAATGCACAGGTTAAATATATTTATTCTGGCTCATTGTACCAAGAGCAGTATAACTAATTACCTTTTTTATTCAAGGTGGAGATAGTCTAATAACTATCTTGAATAAGGAGGTATCATCTTAGCATAGAAATGTTTATTACATATTTATTATGAACAATTTCACTTAAAATAGAGTTGAAGGAAGGAAATATGAAGGAAGTGGTAATGTCTCTTACATGGAAGCTGGAAGAGCAGCTTGTGAAGCTCCTGGCTCTTGGAAGGTATGGGCCCCCCACACCCCCACGGACACCCCACCCCTGAGCAGTTAGTCTGGGCTAACACAGAGCTGCTGGGTTTGATCAGCCTCTTGTGCTGGGCCCACCCCAGCAGTTTGAGTTTTAGAAAAATAAAGAGAGAAACTTACAGCATTTTTGCATACAAAAGGGGGAGGTTTGAACCTATCGCCACAACATTCAGATGCAGCACAGCTTACCTGCCCAGCTCCAGCAGAGAGACCAAGTAGAAGGTTTTGAAGTGTGAGCTGGTTTTGAAAAAGGAATAGGTCTAAGCTCCTTCTGGTACCAGTTAGGTTCAA
Source organism: Condylura cristata (assembly GCF_000260355.1). NCBI lineage: Eukaryota > Metazoa > Chordata > Mammalia > Eulipotyphla > Talpidae > Condylura > Condylura cristata. Next base: position 18,680,967 of record NW_004567105.1, read on the forward strand.
GCTTGTACCCAGCACCAACCTCATCTTGGAAACATCTGGTTTAGAAAATGGACCAAGCAGGTTTGAAAGCTGGGTACCTGGAAGGGGAGGGGAAAAAGATGCTACACTTCAGAGTTGCACTGGAGAAAAACTTCAGTTCGTTCCATCAAGAGAGACTTTGGCTTCAGGAGGAGGTTAAAATTTTCACATATTTTTTGGGTCACTACAAGTTAATGTTAAAGAAACACACACACAAGGACACATTAAAGTTAATACTAAAGAAATGCACACAAGAGAACACATAAGAGCAGTGATATAACATGTGGGCCAAAGAAAAATTACTGTGAAAACATATGTCAAAATTCCTTCATACTCTTGTAGGCAGGTAATAGATTTAATGATCAACATTAAAAGAAAAATCTAATGTTTTAGAATTCAGTGTCCATGAAATAATAATAAAAAGAAACTAATTGCTATGAAAGAGTACAAGTAGTGATGATACCAAAACCTGAAAGATAAACATCCCCAATTTAAGAAAATACGTAAGATTATTTCTATACAAGGAAAAAAGTCTTACTGCATGAAAATAAATCTTTGTTTTCTTACTTGCATTTATATACTTTACTTTAAAATAGTTTTAAATACAGAATTACAGGCCCTCCCTGGTGGTGCAGCGGGTTAAAGCACAGCGCTGCACGCTAGCCAAAGCCGCTTCAGTAGGAGTTCGATCCCTAGTCCTGGAGGTGACCCGCAGGCCACGGCAGACCCCTCCTGACCCTCCTCTTGGTCCCCCAGCAGTGTAGTTCATCAATGTGCTGGTCCTGCTCCCCACTCTACCTCTAGTGAATCCTCTCACTGTTCCTGCCTCTCTGGACTGGACCCCAGTTCTGTATGCACAAATAAATAAATTTTTAAAAATAATTGAAAAAATACAGAATTACAAAACTGATAAATGGGAAAATGTTGCTTTAAGTCATTTACGTTGAAAGATCATATTAAGTAGGAGGTGCAAATGGTCACTAAACTTGCTACAAATACAGTGATTCCCAGTCAAGGAGGCCTTCCTGTAATGCAGGGAGAATCTCAGAGGCACAGAGTAAGCACTGCAATATTTAGAATGCCAGCATCTGGTGGGAGTGCAAACTGGCCCCGCCACTCCTTAAGTATGTGTGGAGGTTCCTCAAAACACCTAAAATGGAGCTACCATGTGACCCAGCCATTTCACTCTTAGGAATCTACCAAAGGACACACATACACTCATTCGAAAGGAAATCCGCACTCCGGTGATTACTGTGGCACTATTTACAAGACCTGAGATATGGAATCAACCCAAATGCCCCAAAACAGACAAAGCATCAAGAAGATGTGGTATATATACATGATAAAATACTACAGACCAATCAAAAATGATAATGTATGTATTTGAGGCAACGTGGGTGGAGCTGAAGGGATTATGCTAAGCAAAATGAGTCAGGAGAAAAAGGATAAATGGTTTCATATATATGCAGAATACAGAGGGAGGGAGGGAGCCAAAACTTGCAAGTTGACTGTGGATCAGAGGCACACATGGGGAACACAGGGAAGGTTAATATAAGGGACTGTGGACATGGAATATGGGTGCTATGGTGGTGGGTAACTAAAGGAGCTCCCCCAGAAGGGAAGAATCAAATACTATCCAAAATTTAACAAAGACAAGAAAATAAATCATTAAAGCATTTTAAAAAATAAAATGTGGCCCTCCCTGATGGCACAACAGGTAAGGATGCAGCACTGCAAGATAGTTCCAGCCACTTCAGTGCGTGTTGGATCCCCACCCCGGAGGTGACCCACATGGCTTGACTGATCTCTCCTGACCCACCTGCTGCTCCCCTCAGCAGTGTACTTGTCGATCTGCCTGTTCTGCTCCCCGCTCTGTCTCTGGTGAAGCCTCTCACTGCCCCTGACCCGCACTCCTCTTCTGTATGCATAAATAAACCTTTTAAAATAAATAAATAAATAATAAAATAAAATGCCAGCATCTAAACAAACACAACACTATAGAAATGGGACTGATAGTCAACCACCTAAAAAACGCTCAGTTCAGATGACAAAGATTTTTCTGCAAATGTTCCAACTATAGAGTAGTATCAGTTGCAAAATAAGACTTCATTTCTTTTTTTTTTTAACATCATTCTTCATTTTGTGTATTTTTCATCTCAGTTGCAATCCCCATGGATTTCCCACCATCAGTTCATCTGTGCACTCTTCCTACCCCACCCCACTTTTCATTCTATTCCCCTCTCCACCCCTTAAAATGTTTCCGGTTTGTAGTTGCTCATTGTTTTTCATTTTTTCTTTATTCCAACTGAATTTGTTGCAATTTGTTACAACAGTCATAGAAACTTATACAGTAGGTTAAAAATCTCAGGAAGCAAAAAGAGAGGTAATAGGAAAATACTTCCAACCCCCTTCAAGTAAATATATCTCTTCTATTGAGATGGAGTTACCGAAACTTCCCAGACAGCTGCCAGAGAAGGCATCCCTGCTTTATTCCCAGCATTCAGATCTCAGAAAACACCTAGCAATGTGTGATTTCTTCATCTATCAGATTAACAAACTGACTTGCCCAAGATCACACAAAGACAGTGCAGAGAAGATCAACATTTAAAACAAACAAAGAAAAAATATTTCTTTATTGATATATACAGAACTGGGGTAAAAGCCAGAGGTGCTGGGGTGGTGAGAGGACTCACCAGAGACAGAGTGGGGAGCAGAACAGGCAGATTGACAAAGTACACTGCTGAAGGGAGCAGCAGGTGAGACAGCAGAGGTCTGCCACGCCATGTGGGTCACCTCCAGGGCCAGGGATCGAACTCCCACTGAGACTGCTGTGGTTAGCTTACAGTGCCCAGTCCTAACCTGTTACACCACCAAGAAGGGCCTGAAGACCCAAGATTTAAACTCCAAAGTACTCCACTCTAAATATCGTGTTTCTAAGTGATACCTCACCCCTGGGTCTCATTCTCTTCTTCCCCTCCAACTGCATAGCACACTTGACACCATGTTTCTTTTATTCCTACCCACTTACAAAATATCCCTCCATACATCCAAAGGTCAACCAGCTGTGTTCCTGACTTCATAGGAAATAAACATAAAAACATCCATAAAACAGTGTTTCAAATACCATTTGAGACCTTTTTTATACTCTACCAAATTCCTCTGAGGACAGTTTCTTAGACTGCCCCCAAATCCCACAATAATTGAACATAGGGACTCAAGAGTGAAAACAAATAAATAAGTAAATAAATAAAGTAAAACCTCACCTCTTCATCATCACCTCCTAAATTCCTAGGTCCTGGCCCTATGCTACATAAACAGGTTGCTCTTCCACTGCAGAATAGTCTAGATTTACCCCAGTCTAGACCAACTGCCAGCAACTGTCTGCCTTCCAAGGTACGAACCTTGTTTGAGTAAAAAGTGAATCTGGGCCCTCCCTGGTGGCATAACAGTTAGGGTGCAGCACAGCAAGCGAGCTGCAGGCGCTTCAGTGCAAGTTCGATCCCCACCCCGGAAGTGACCACATGGCGTGGCAGACCTCTCCTGACCTTCCCACTGCTCCCCGCAGCAGTGCACTTCATCCATCTGCCTGTTCTGCTCCCCGCTCTGTCTCTGGTGAATCCTCTCACCACCCCTGCACCTATGGCCTGCTCCCCAGTTCTGTTTGCATCAATAAATAACTCTTTAAAATGAATATGCAATTACTGGCTGCGCTGCATCCATCCAGCTCCCTCTTTCTCCTGACCTCTGCACCTGCTTCCCTGGCATCCGACCTTGATTCACTCGGAGACCTGTGTGTTTCCTGAGGTCAGGAAATGGCTAGCAAATCCTCACTCTCTTTGAAATTTGTATGTACACACACACACACATACACAAACACAACGTTTATTTCTTGAACTACGAAACTACAGGTGTACAAGAATAGAAACTTCTTTTTCATAGTTAAAAATAATCTAAACTTTAAGCTCACATTTCTGCTAATGAAGTGAAAAAGGAATCTTCTATTTTTAAACTTAGGCTCTTACCCTGAATCACAGACTACACAAGACACAAGATGCCTTAGGGAAGCTAAGAAGTTCCTTTAGGTGAACAACATAGCGAGAACGGATCTTTGAAGATCAATTGCTCCTTTTCCCCCACCCCTTGTATCCCCAGTTCTTCCTCCTTGGAAAATGTGTCTTCTAATGGTTTATGATTATCCTGGCTTAGGGCAGGCAGGCTGATCTGCGAGGGAGGCTTCCTCTGCCCTAAACTGCAAACCTCATCTTCCTGTCTGTTTTTACCCTTTTTCTGCTACAACGAAATTGCTGTTCTCAGATGGTAACAGAACATGGTCTTTTAGATCAAAGGTCTTTTAAGCTCTTTCTGGGAGTTCTGCTTCCTTGAAGCTCCCCATTACTCACTGGAGCTTCCCTTTCTCTGAGACAACCACTCTCCTCAGTGCTCCACCCTCTTAGCACCCCAGTGACCCCCATCATATGGAAATCCCACAGCTGTCAACCCCACTTCATAATGCCGCAAGTGCAGACAATGTTTCGGATTTCTTAGGAGCATATAAGGAGCAAAGATTTTGAAAGTGAGGCAGTGGAAGCAGGTAACTCAGGCCCTCTCCCTCTGAAGCATCGCACCACTGTCTCCTTCCGCAAAGACAGCGACACACATTAATTCCAGGCAGGAAGTGCACACTAGACCTTCTTCCTGTCACAGCCTTTGGGCAGCACAGGTGTCCTTGTCTCTTACTCTAGGTTTTCATTGCTGTGGACCAGCTCCAGCAAATGGTATGAGTTTATATTTGTTAGTTGCTGAGTAGTATTCCATCGTGTACATATTGAGTGTGTGTACACTCAAGCTCTCCTTTGAAAAGCCTCCCTGAATGCCTCCCTTAAAATCCTAACAAGGCTGGCCCTCCCTCATGGTGCAGTGGGTTAAAGCACAGCACTTGAAGCTAAAGCCACTTCAACATGAGTTCAATCCCTGCCCTGGAGGTGACACACATGGCACAGCAGACCTCTCCTGACCCACCCACTGCTCCCCTCAGCAGTGTACTTAGTCAGTCAGCCTGTTCTGCTCTCTACTCTGTCTCTGGTGAATACTCTCACCCCATCCTCCCCACACCTCTGGCCTGTACCCCAGTTCTGTATTTATAAATAAATAAATCTTTAAAAAAAAAAAAACTAACAGGGCCCTCAATCTCAGTGAGAAAGAAAATGTCCCCTAAGGGATCTTGAGGCTGCCCTAGTCTCTGGTTCAGTATAAACTTGGAGCCTCCAGTTCCCAGGCTTTGATTTTGGTTTACCAAGTCAAACTGAATTTCAGTGAAATTCTTTTCCCCCAAGTGGTTCTAAAAGGATTGTGGCTACACACAAAGATACCAAAATATTAACTAAAAAGAAAACATGCACTCCCACAGTTATAGCAGTGCTCTTTACAATAGCCAAGATATGGAAACAACCTATGTGTCCCAAAACAGACAAATGGGTCAGGAAGATGTGGAATATATACACGATGGAATACTACTCAGCAATCAAAAAAGATAAACTCATGCCATTTGCAGCAACATGGATGCAGCTGGAAGGGCTTTCACTAAGTGAAATAAGCCAGAAGATGAATACTGGATCACATCACTTACTTGTAGGTGGAATACAGGAAAAAGAAACCAGGGTAAAAGACAAACTTGGAAACCACCCTTGGAAAAGGACAGTAGATCTTTGGCTTTCAGAGCAGGAGGGGGAGTGGGAAGCAAAGGGTGAAATGGGAGGGGGAAACAAAGGCAAGGGTAGAGGAATATGGGTGCTTTGGTGGTGGAGAAGCGATGGTGACTACACTGAGCAGGGCAAATACTCTACTGTCAAAACACTGGCAAGGGTGTAAAATGGTATTTCAATGACAATTTTAAAAAAGCATGTGGCTTTTAAATATTTACTGATTTATTGATTTCTATTTTGTATCATTGGTCGTTCTTTATTTTTTTAAAGATTTATTTATTTATGCATACAGAACTGGGGTACAGGCTAGAGGTGCAGGGGTGGTGAGAGGCTTCACCAGAGACAGAGTGGGTGGCAGAACAGGCAGAAAGACAAAGTATACTGCCCAGGGGAGCAGTGGGTGGGTCAGGAGAGGTCTGCCGTGCCTTGTGGGTCACCTGAGGGACAGGAATTGAACTCACACCGGAGCGGCTACAGCAAGATCGCATTACTGTGTCCTAACCCATTGCACCACCAGGGAGGGTCCAGCATGTGCTTTTTAGAGTATTGTGTCTGTTGCGGATTTCAAAAACAGGATGACATTTGTAGTAAAAATTTGGACAACTTTGTGCCCGTGAGTTGAGTCTGCCATCCGTGGGAACCAGCAAATGCAACTGCTTTAAAAGATGGGGAGTCTTGGCTTATAATTGGGGGTTACTGGAAATGAAAGATGCATTTGCTCATTTTTAAAGATACAATTTTGTAACATTATATTAAAATTTACGTTTATAATATAGTTTACAACTTTATGTAATACTATTAACTTAATGCTGTTTCTCCTGAAAAGACAGTGCTCAAATTTCTTTATTTTGTTTCATTTGAAATCAAAATAATACATTTATTTGTTCATTATGATTTCAAAACCAGAGTAGTTTATGCCTTATAACTCTTGTTATAATACTGAACATCAAAAGTAAAATGCTATTTTAAAAGGTGTCCACATTTTGCAGATGACTTTATTACTTTTACATGTTGTCATATTTCTTGTTGAAATACAATAGCAATAGTGGAGGAAAAGAATGGAATCATTCTTAGTCTCACCATCCTCTATGGCTAAGGGGATATGCCATACTCCACTAAAAAAAAAATCCATATTATTGCATATTAACTTTATCTTTTTCTGATTTTATACTTTTATGGATAATGACAAATAATTTTGCATGCACATATGTTTTCTTTATCCAATTGCTTACCTATGATGAAATGCCAAGATTTTTATTATCAAGTCAAAGGGTGGAAGTGACTTCAGCAGGGTGTTTCCACATGGCACAAAGGTTACCTCAGTCTTTCGCTTGCTATTTATTAAGTTAAGATAACTGCAATAAAAAGTTTTTATTAAAATGTCATTATTCTTTTTAACAAGAAAATGACCTTCTGCTTTTTTTCTTTTTCTGTTTATACAGTAGGTCATAAAAGAGCCTTGGAAGCTGACTTGGCTAAACTCAGTAACCTCTGATGCTACTTACAGTCTTTTTCCCCTATAGTTTCAGAGTTCACGTGCATTTATTGACACATAGATATAAGACAAAGTACAAGTGAAAGAAGTGTTACGTGTGGCCTCACATGTAGATAAAACACTAAATGAAAATAAGTATGTCATAAAATAGGTAGTAAACTTATAAAATGAAATTGCTTCTATGGGTTATTCTATTTCATTTGAATCATTGTCACAAATATTAGACCTGAAAGTGTGGATATCTCTTTATGTGTCTTTAAACTGAAGCACATCTTTGAAATTTGACTCAACCTTTTATATCAACACTAGGTTTTTTTTTTAAAACTTTTCAGAATGTACTGATCTTAACAGTATTAACAAAAACTATGTTCATAGATACCTAAACCAACAGAAAGTACAGATCAATGTCACAGTGTCATTGATGCCATTATTTATGAAACATATTAGTTGGTTCCCACTACTTTATGAAGAAAATAAAAGCAGAACAGAAGAAATAGAAAGTGTTTCAACTACTATTGTTGTTATAAATATTGTGCATTTGCCTAGCTGAGAGATACACAATGAAGCTCACCCATATGAAGATGTCTTAGTCTATGCCCAGTCAAATGTGTTCTAGGTTATCAAGCTCTAAAAATCTGAATTAACAACTGAGCTCTGCCATCAAAATCAGTCTTGGCCTCTCCCAGCTTTAGTTTGAACACAACAAAGGGAAGAAATGCACAAGATGTGTCATAATTATAAGGACAAATCAAAGGAGCAATATACACAAAAATCCCTTTATCTCACTCTGCAATTTGCTAAGTGTCAGGTACAGCCAATATTCATAGCATAAAAATCTGTACCACGTTTTGATACTTATGAGCTGTGAAATAGTAGATGTTCTAATTACATTAAACAATCACTACTTATGGGCCTCTGGAGAAATTATTTTAATGAAACCATTTCCAGGAATGTTACTATACAGACCAAAAAAAAGAAAAAAAAAAAAAGAAAAAGAAAGGTCAATTGCAAAATCACATCATTTGCTTCGCTCACCCATTCTGTTCTACTTCTGGCTCTGGCTCCTTTTGAAGCCTTCCCAGTGCTCTCAGAAGTAACAAGCACCCCCGGCCTCTCTCTCCTATTTTCTACCATCTTCACTTACCTTACTCCTACTTAAAAGCACAGATCTTGCTTCCTTCCATTAGTGCTGAGTATATATTTGTAGTTTAATCTCCTATTAGATTCTAAATTCCTTTTTTGAGATCATGATTTTCATATACTATTTTCAAATGCCCTTAATCCTCAGCATCTTAGTGTTAAGTAATGTTACTTACCACTTAAACCAATAATAACTCAATTCACTGGCTCCAGTGGTGTATTATTTCCAATAAAGGTATTCATTTGAGTAAGTGGCGATGCCACGTTACCCCAATCAGTCTACAGCAGCCTACAATAAAAACCATATTTCTCATTTGATTCTCATGGTACATCTGGACAACATAAGCTGTAGCATGAGGTCATGGAAACCATGAAAACACTTGTGCCAATACACAAAGATGATCCCATGAAAGACTTCTCTAAAAGTTTATATTCTGAGCATTTCTCTCAAATTTTCCCTTTGTAGAATTGCAAGAAATCTTTAATATAACTACTAGTTTGGGGGTAGGGTGGGGAATACACCTTCATTTTTCTCTCATCGAAGCAATTTTATCCACCCTGAACGCAGGCTAGTCCATTTAAGAACTACTCTGTGAAGTCTGGGTGGGCAGGGGCCTTGCAGGCAGCTATTCTTACAAAGAACAGTCCTCAAAAAGCCCTCAAAGACCAGAGGAAGCTCAAAGACAAAGTCAGGGCACCGTTTCCTAGTCACAGCATCTCGTCTGGGCATTTATATCCACACAATAGTCAACACAAATCAAAGTCAAACAACATTTTGAGTTAACTAAAATTAAACTTGGTCTGTAGCTGTAGTGTTAGACAATGCTAGATAAAGACACAGTGTATATGGCCCTCCCTAGTGGCGCAGCGGGTTAAAGCACAGCACTGAGAATCTAAGGCCGCTTCCGCATGAGTTCGATTCCCACCTGCCCCAGAGGTGACCACATGGCGCGGCGGACTTCTCCTGACCCGCCCGCTGCTCCCCTCAGCAGTGTACTTTGTCGATCTGCCTGTTCTGCTCCCCACTCTGTCTCTGGTGAAGCCTCTCACCACCCCTAGCCTCTGGCCTGTACCCCAGTTCTGTATGCACAAATAAATAAATCTTAAAAAAAAAAGAAACAGTGTATCAACAACTCAATAACTGACTTCACTTAATTTATTTCAGATGAAAGTATATGAGTCGATAAGAAAATATTTAGTATTGACTAGAAAAAGTCGTAATTTTCATGTACATTTGCAAAAATCTCGGTATTTGCATAAATTAAACAAACCTGCAGAACATTTTAAAGAAATTAATCTGTCCCTTTGTCAAGCTCTTAAACTACTTTGATTATACATCATTTTATATTTGAATTTTACTTTCAAATATACCTCAGATGACAGCAGAACTCTGATAAAGTACTTGCCCAACTTTGACCTAAATTGAAATGAAATCAGGAAGTTTTTGGATTGTTCAAATACTGTTTAACCTACTATGCAGCACTTTCTGAGTTACAGTTGGAGAGAATGTTGGCAAGATTAGAGCAATATGGTCCCACATAGCAATGGAAATAAAATCAAAGATCTTGATCTAATAGCTTGATGATCGTTGCTCAACTATATCAAATTGGGGAGTATGTCTGCTATTTCTTTTGTTTCTCTCAAGATAAATGCAATTGCCTGTATATGTTAGATAATGCTGGCTAAAAGAGAGAATGTGATACAGCACAAATAACAAAAAAAAAAAAAAGAATCTAAGACCAACTTATGAAATACCTATGAATCGTGGGCAAGGTCTCTGACACGTACCTTTATCTACACCTATATAAATCTTCTTAACAATCAAAATTTAGCTCAAGCTTACAGCTGGATATGTCACTCCCTATCTTCTCTCTCCAAATTCTACAACATTTGTGCTTTTCAAACTACACAACTTAGGAAAAATTCAGTGGCTGTAAATGTTTCCTCTCGGTTCCTCTGTCTTGTCTTATCAGTCACCCCTGGGAATTCTGTAAGTCTCTCCCAGGGAGGCAGCTCCTGTTTGCTATGTGCCTTCTAAAGCAACCCACACTATCTGTGGCACACAGTGGGTGTCCTGCCGATTGCAATAAAAATATAAAACGAGGCACCATTCAATCTTCCTGAAAGTCTTGTTTTAATGTAAATACTTCTACTTTAATATCAGATTAATATATATTTAAAATTAAAACTAAATTTAATAAACTCTCATAACATTATTTAACTCTTTCTATATTGGAAATCAAAGTGCTCAAGGGATACCTATGTGTTTGCTGTAAGTCTTAATAGAACAGGCATGCGATTTTAATGCCTAGCGAAGGTCTATGCTAGCTAAGATGCATCAAGACACAAATATAAGAAGTGGAGGGAGAGATGTAATTATAAGCTTCAGGTGTTCTGTATGTCTTTTCTTGCATGAAGCTGCTATTATCACCACTTATTGATGTGTCATTTTACATTCTGGCAGCAATGATTATTCCTAATTATATATGGGAAAATAAATTGTAATATGTGTTTAATACAAACAGTCTATCACTTGGGTAGTCATGTCAAATGGTTAATCGTGTTTAAAGCTATCAGAACAGGCTAGGGCACAGAAGTGTAGCGTGAAAATGTATCTTCTGCTTTTCTTAATTTTGATTTAAAATATAACCCACATGTGTTAGCATTTTTACTAAATAATTGTATCACCGTATAATGCAAGAATTATTTTCAATTACATGACATATTCCCCTACACTTGCTGAAGGATCCCTAAAAATATTAATCTCGGCCCTCCTGGTGGTGCAGCAGGTTAAAGCACAGCACTAAATAGCTAAAGCCACTTCTGCATAAGTTTGAGCCCCACCCCAGAGGTGACCCACATGGCGCAGCAGACCTCTCCTGACCCGCCCACTGCTCCCTTCAGCAGTGTACTTAATCAGTTGGCCTGTTCTGCTCCCCACTCTGTCTCTGATGAATCATCTCACCAGCCCTGCACCACTGGCCTATATCCCGGTTCTGTATGCACAAATAAATAAATCTTTAAAAAAATATGTTAATCTCTTCCCTGTGACTTTCATCTGCTATATTTGGCCACTTAGTTCTACTCCATGGTAGGTAGACTAGGCCAAGCAATCCAACATTGAGCTTCAGCCCAACCAGTTTCTAACTCACAAGATATTTGGGCAATTAATTTCCAAAGAAAACTCAGTTTAGTTTTTGTTCCCAATCTCTCCTAATTGTTCTGGTTTTGCACCAACTTACTGCTGCCTTGTAAATAACAACTATTCCTTCAAATAAGTCCAATGCAATTAAGTACTTAAAATAAAACCTGTATTCTGCAGTCACCCTATTAGAAAGAATCGCTTACCCTGAGTGCAATGGATGTTATAAAACAGGCTTGGCTAGTATTGTTCCTTAACTAAATGCCATCACTGTGAATAAATTTAGAAAAATGAAATCAGTGAGCACAAAAAGGAACATTATATACCCTCAAAATATTCCCAGACTTGTACAAATTCTGCTTGTGACCACGTGGCAGCTACTTACTGACAAAAGCTTATTTCCTTTGCAAGGAAACATCAGGCTTCCCATCAATGACTGCAACATTTTCTCTATAGAATAAGATATTCAGCAGATGAAATTTCAGGAGGACTGCTATTTTTCAGTCTCTCACAGTGTCTTTGAGAGGTCATTCATACTTCTCCAACTCTTTGCACATCATGAAAGCCAAGCCATTCAATTGAAATACCCTGCATTCAAAAATACAGGTACAGGAAGCTACTGTGTCCAGGCATTGCTGCTTCTCCCGGCAGCAGACTTGGAGAATGACAAGGAAATACACATGACTGGATGAGTCCTCCAGTATTTCAGGAGAATGGGAATGCACAAAGAACAGGGTATAGACCTGTACATGATGGAACAGGTGTAGGAAAACATACTATATGCTAAACATACTATATGAAAAATGAAAACATACTATATGAAAAATGGGGCTGATCAGAGGAGAGTTACGCAAGTTATCATCAAGGTCTAACCATCAGGGAGTGTTATTGCCAGGGAAGAAAAGACAGGGGAAAAAGCAGGTGATGATATTCTAATGGCATTGCATCAAGATCCTAAGGCTTTAGGGCACTATTGCGCTCCATGACCACTAACCTATTAATAATACACCAAAAATAGAACAACAGAGACCACATTCTTCATCTCCTATAAGATGGCACAACTATTCATCTTTCGTGAGAGGGAGGTCATAGAAAAACCTGGTTTCTGAGCAAAGAGAGTCTGGAAATAAACACTCCCAGTTTGCCATTAGCCATTATGAATAAGGCAGCAAAATTAATTCATTTTAATGTTATACCCAAGAGGCACATGCTTTCCTTTCCATGTGATTACAAAAATACTGCACATTCCCTGAGGAAAGGAGTCCTTTTTTAGACTTCAAGAACAGACAACCCAATTTTCTCCGAGTTTGTTTTTTCTCCTTTGAGAGCACACTTAATTTGTTAATGCAGGAGTGTATTTGTCACCAATAAAATTCATCTTCACTCTATAAACAGACTGCCTGAAATTAGTCCTGATAGAGGGAAAGCTAAGGGGAGTGTACTTGGTTGCATGTTATGAAAACATAATTCAAATGGTTTAATTTGTAATATGATTTTTATATCCATCTATTGTGCAATCGTACTGGAAAAAATACTGACATACAAAAAAGATACTGAAATCATGCTTTTATTTGCTTCTCCCAAGCATTGGCTTTTATGATGATGAGGCAAAGCAAAAAAGCAAACTGTTCTTTCCAGGGGTTTCTGTGCTGTTAAATGAGTCTAACGCTGTCAGAGTTCAAGGTGTATAGCTTTCAGAAGTATTACCAATCAGCAAATAGTGAAACTGTGACTATTTGAAAGACACTCTGTTAAGTGTTCCTGAAAGAAATAAAAATGGCTGGGTCAAGTCAGCTGCCCTCGGGTCATACACACCCTAAGAGGGGCACACTCACTGACATAAATAATGGCCTCACCAGGTAGAGCAGAGGCAGCTGCATGAGGCCATTAGGTGAGGCCACTTTTTGTCAGCAAATACCAGGAACCCAAATTAAACTAATTTAACAATAAGGAAATTTGGTGTAATACACAAGGGTCAGGGCAGGCTGAAGGCTCCACTATCTTGCCAGGGACATATATTGTCCCATCTCCCCAAGCTGCCATCACAACATGTCTTCCTAAGGCTGGTGGCCTTGTCCAGAAGTGACTGCCAGCAGCAATCAGAGCAACATGCTTTGTCATTCACAGCTGGCAGGAGAAAAGGGCGGGATTCCTTCTCTAAAATGGCTTTCCTTGTATTGCACCAGATCAGAGCTCATGTCTGATGGGACTGCACCACTCTGATTGACTTACATTAACCCACAGTGCAGAAGACAGTCTGGCAAGTTGAACACAAGGTCCACTGAAATATGGAAAAGGAAGTAGACCTGGAGCAAATCCCACCATTTCCCCAAGCCTGGTAGCTTCCATGGAGTTGAGTGAGTTATCATGAGATTCAGAATTACCAGCCATGGTGGCAATAGGCATCTCTTAGTATGGGAAAAATGTTTCAAAGCCTCAGAGAGATGATTCATTATGCCTCTGTGACATTTCTAAATTTGGGTAAGAGGAATACCTCAGTATTCTCCCTTTCTCCCAAAGTCAGATAATCATTCTAAAGTGGTTGCCAAGCATTTTCTAAACTGATATTTCTAGCTCCTTCCAAAACAGTCTGTCACTAAACTCACCCACTTTACATAGGAGGGGGAGAAGGAGGAGAAATTGCAGCGATATTACTTTTTATAGAGACGTTAATTCTTCAGTTTTGTCAGCTTAGAAGGGTAATAAGATGCTTTCAGTCTTATTATGCCTCTTGTCTGTGGGCACCCTGCCCTATTCTGAGTCCACACCTGGTCCTTTGCACTTACTTAAGAGATTGCTCTCCTTTCTTTTTAAAACTCCTAATGGCCACAATATGCCACATGCTAGTCTAAATGCATAAGGGATATTAAAACATAACATGCAAAACTTGTTTACTTTTCATAACAACCCCTGAAATCGGCATTACTACCATCAATTTACAGATGAGCAAACTGAATCACAGGTCTAGCCCAAAATCACACAGCACTCAGTGGCTGCTGGGATTCGAACCTACGTACTCAAGGTTCAGTGTCTATGATCTTATCCACAATAACACAAAATTACCCATAAACTATCAACTTTCTAGACCAAAAGTAGTGCTTTATCATTTAGTAAAAACTCTTCAATTTCAAATTTTCTGCATTAAAGAACACAGGGAGGTTAAACTGTTTATGACCTCAGGGAACACAGAGAATATGAACTTAAATTTGATTCCATAAGCAAAACTTTTTTCCCCTCTATCTACTGAAGGTTCCAGATCTTCTCCAAAGCAAGACCAAAAAGGAGAAAGAACTCCTTCCTCCACCTCTTTAAATAATAAAGATGACTGTCCATAAAGAACTAAATACCTCTTCTCTTTTTCTTCTCTCCTTCTCTTCTCTCAGATCCTGTAACTGTAGACACCAGAGAGTAACAACCTAAATACTAAATGTAATGAAAGATACTGAAGAGAAACCCACAAAAACTATCAAACACCCTTTATCCAGTCTTTGTAGAAACATAGTCATGGCTGGGAGTATCTTCTCTACTTTCCTGAAAAAGGAAGGCCGGAAACTCTCCCATGTGCCCTGGGAGAAAGTTCCCTGGAGCTCTGTGGACTTGCTGGCATGTCATATTTGTATTTGCAAAGCACACCAACCCTGAGCAATTTGAGGTCCATTACTGCTTCTGACAGTGTAAACCTGCAGGCCCAGGCTTCTAGCTGGGGAACAAGCTTCCGGAGATGGCTGATTGTTTGCGAAGGCTGTCTTTGTTTGCTGTGTCCCTATGAATAACTTATAGCTGTGCAACCTCATGAACAGCAGCCCTGCCACAGCTGATGTGAACAGCATCACACACGGAATCCCGATCCACCCTCCCAGGAGAAAATGGAGTATTTGCTCGTTTCACATTTCACCAAGATAGGCTCTTCAACTATTTATAAGTTGAACAGAAATTTCCATTACTTCAGCTGACACAACTGACTGTATCTAGCAACTCTTAAAAGATATCCATCTAGAAAGTTTGGGAAGCAGACTTTGCCAAAAGCCAATAGAGGACAAGATCTGCAGGGAGTGAGGGATTCCTCTAGAAGGCACTGCTCTCCTCATTCACTCTTTTGCGCCACCACAACTCCGACCCCAACTTCATAGCTTGTCTGGAAGAATATTTTGAAAAACTTGTAGCAAATATTTCTGTATGCCTGTTCCTTATCAATCCTTATTAAGAACTAATTGAAATTGACACTGATTAATATCACAGTGTCCCTTCTCCTAGAGTAAGGACTGTCATCGCTAGTTCAGGCCAATTAAATCCAAAAACAGTCATTGAGGACCCCTAATGTTCCGGTTTGGGGAATTGAAAAATTAGTAAAATTAAGTCCTTACCCTCCGAAGATTTAAAACCCAGCAGGGGGGCAATCATATAAACAGAAAACTTGGACTGAGATGGCTGCTTTGCCGCAGAGAAACCCAAGGAGTTCCTGGAAGGCAGAGGCCTTTGCTTACTGGAGGGCTGTTTTATTGACAACACACGCAGACCCAGGGTGAGATACATCTGTCACCTTATTTAATCCTCCCAACAACCATCAACAGGAGGCTTGTTCTATTATTAACATAATTTTTCAGGTAAAGAAACCCAGATTCAGAAGGGTTAAGTGATTTTCTCAATCTAGCAAAGTAAGTGGCAGATATAAAACTCAAGAAGCGCCACCTAACAACAAAGACCACAATTTTACTTATGAAATTGTGTTGTTTCTCCACAGCAATTTGACAGGTTTAATGTTCAGGACTGTATACATTTATTATCCAAGAAATAGTGGATGGCACTAAAAGGGTCGTTAGTCATCTGGCCTTGCCTTAGAGATCACCATAAAGGAAGAGTTTTGATGGAGATTATTCAGTCAGTCAGTTATTCTGGAAATAATTGTAGGGCATTCTTCTATACCAGAATCATGTTTGGAGTGATCTAAAAAAACAAAAAAAAAGAAAGAACGAAAAAGAAAAGGCCTTGGTCTTCCTGGTACTTATATTTTGGGCGAAAAAAAAATGCAAATAACCACACATGACATTGAAGATGGTAAGAGAGAATGGCCCCAGAATAAGGATAAGGGATACCAGGGAGGCTTTGGCATTTTGAATTGGCTGATCATGAAATTTTCTCTGAGAATCTAAGGAGAAACCTGAAGAAGGTGAAGAAGGAGTTTTGTGAGCGCGTGCGTAAAGAGCACATATGGGTAGGCAGAAGCCACAGCCAGTGCGAAGACTCCCAGGCAGGAACATATTGAGAATGTCGCAAGAATGGCTGTGTTCCAGAGCCCCGTCAGAGAGATGGGGAGGCGACGGGTGGAGAGTCAAGGAAAGGATCACATAGGTTCCCGTCAGCTGTGTATGGGGTTCCCATATTCTTGACAAGGCAAAAGGAAACCACTGGAGCATTTTGAATCGAGGGGAGGGGGGATGACATGCTCTGATTAACTTGTTCACCTCACTCTGGCTGCCATGTGGAGAAATGATTATGGGGGCTTCTGAATAGACATAGGAAGATGAGTTATAAGACTATTCTCTACAAGCTAAAATTTGAGACAATGGTGGGTTAAACTAAAGCGGAAAAAGCAGAGGCTGTCAAATTGGGGATCTGTCTTTCAAGGCAGTGCTGACAGACGACATTAAATGTGGGCTGTGAGGAAAGAAAGAAGAGTGAATGCACTTAAATTCCTGGAACAGTGCCTGGAAGAGAGTTTGTACTCAATATGTGGAAACGCTGGTTCCTTTCCCTCCGAAGTCAACACAATTCACTTGGGATAAATAAGTCGTGCACACAACTAATTACACTGAGTCTATATGCAGGGCCTAACATCAGTCTGACATCACAGGCAATGACGAGAAAGGAAAAGAGACTCTACATCACTGTTTTGATCAAAATATCAAATAAACCAAGTAACGACTTACTAAAAGAAATTCTTGTTATATCAAGTCTGTGGAAATAACTACCCTCGGTGAGAGGGTCAGTGTTATAGATAGCACATAGTCCTGATTACCATAAAGCTTAAATATTGTTTTATAAGAAGTCTTCCATGGGACCCCCCAAAAACAGACCGGGTCTCCTTTTTTACAACTACTCAAATCTGTTAACATCTTTTCATTACAGTTCTTTTTGGTTTGAAATTTGGTATGTATGTGATTAATATCTGCTCCCTCGCCCACACACTGGCATCCCACCCTCCTTTGAAATAGTTTTCCTAGAAAAAAATACAGTAGGCATTCAAAAATATTTGTGGGAGAAATGAATTAGTTCTCCCCATGCTCACTGCACAATAGCCAAGATGTGGAAATAAAACCTAATCCACTGACAGATGAGAGGATGGACATATAGTCAATGGAACACCATTCAGCTTTTCTGAAAAAAGGATATTCTGTAATATGCAAAAACATGTACCAGATTTGGGGACAGCAAGCTAAGGAAAATAAAAGAGTGACAGACAAATGTTGCACAATTCTATCAGTACTTCTAGGAGGTATCTGAAGTGATCAAATTCATAATCTAAGTGGAATGGTGATTGCTAAGGGCTGACAGGAGAGTGAAATAGAGAGTTACTAATCAAGAAGCATAAGGTTTCAGTAAAGTAAGCTGAATGAGCTCTAGATGTTGGCGAAACAATGTTGTACCTGCATTCAATAATAATTTATTTTACACTTAAAATTTGTTAAGGGTAAATCTCGCATTACTCATGTAACTAATAATACTCACATAACTCCAAAATCTCACATAACTACCATGCTAAGTAAAGATGAAAAAGAACTATTAGAAAATGTATTCTAAAAATGCCTATTATTAGAAGAGCAAATACTCACTGAAGTAAAATGGAATGGCATGTGAAAACTAATTTCTTAAAAATTCTACTCATGATCAATAATTATCTCAATAGTAATACACAGAATTTGCTTCAACATAATCAGAACTACCATGGAGAAGTTGCTTCTTTCAAGCCACCTAGAGCTATGGTAGAAGTTTATGATGTCATACAGGGCTTGTGAATTTACTGAGGTTGATTAGGTACTGACACAGAATAACTATTTTATAAAGTCAAGCACAAATGAATTGTGTATTGCCTGGACAGCAGAAGAGAACTAACTGTTCTTGCTTCATACTTGCCTTGTGATAGGATATTTTCAATGCAACAATCTGTTGATTCTTCTAGAATATGTCACTCTTCTGTACTTCTCCCCATCAGTCTCAGAATAAATGCCAATAGTCTTTCTTTTTTTTTAAGATTTATTTATTTGTGCATACAGAACTGGGGTACAGGCCAGAGGTGCAGGGGCGGTGAGAGGATTCACCAGAGACAGAGTGAGGAGAAGAGCAGGCAGACTGAGGAAGTACTCAGCTAAGGGGTGCAGCGGGAGAGGTCTGCTGCACCATGCGGTCACCTCCCGGGTGGGGATCAAACTCACACTGACGTGGCTGCAGCTAGCTTCATAGTGCTGCACTTTCGGTCGCTGTGGCACCAGGGAGGGCTGCCAGTGGTCGTATAAGGGTCTCCAATACCTTTGTTGGTCAGGAGCATGGAAAAAACTAAGTGACAAAATTGAACTGGTGGGCCTCCCTGGTGGCATAGGGATTAAAGTCTCAGCTATCAAGCTAACACCAGCCACTGTGGCATGAATTCGATCCCCAGGCAAGGAGCGGACCCTCATGGCACAGCAGTCCTCTCCTGTCTCACCCGCTGCTCCCCTCAGCAGTGTATTTCAGTGGATTCACCTGTTCTACTCCCTACCCTGCCTCTGTGAATTCTCTTACCCCTGCACCTCTGGTCTACACCCTAGTTCTTGTAGGCATAAATAAATTAAATAAAATTGATAACTGAGAGGAACTAAATAAAGGAATTATTTATAAAGGTGAGGTGGGAGTGACAATAATCACAGGTGGGGCACTGCCCTGAGGCTACAAAGAGTGGGGAACTGTTACTACCCTTACTTGAATGGGGCAAGAAGAAAAAGCTGTTAATCTAAGCTCTCTGAGCCCAAGGGAGAAGCTCAGGGAGAGGACTGCCTGACAGGCCAATAGTAGATACCCTTGGGGAGGAAGTCTGGAAAATAAATATCCCAACCACCCCATTCTCAGCACTGGGCTCTGTTGTCTGTAACTCACATTGAGTAATTCCATGCTTCTCCCCCAAGGAGATCACTGAAACAGTCTGTACATGTCTGCCTCCAGAGGCACATTTGACAAGGTGAAAAGAGAAACGAATGGATCGAGAGAAGAAAATGGAATACATTCAGCTTAACGACCTGTGTGGCCTGCCCCTTGACTCTTCCTTGTTCCCTCTGCTACAGTCACCCTAGCCTTCTTGGCATATCCTGACACTCCAGGTACTGTGCTGGAGCTCCCTGTGCTTAGGACTCATTTTCTCAAATATCTCCATAGCTCATTGTTTCAAGGTCAAATACCACTTCTCAGTGCAACTCACCAGAAAGCCTATTTTAAAAAAAATTGGCCCTCCCTGGTGGCGCAGCGGGTTAAAGCACAGCACTGAGAAGCTAAAGCCACTTCACATGAATTCGATTCCCTGCCCCGGAGGTGACCCACATGGTGTGGCAGACTTCTCCTGACCAGCCCACTGCTCCCCTCAACAGTGTACTTCGTCGATCTGCCTGTTCTGCTCCCCACTCTGTCTCTGGTGAATCCTCTCACCCTCAGCATCTCTGGCCTATACCCCAGTTCTGTATGTACAAATAAAATAAATCTTTAAAAAAAATAATCACAAACCATATGAAGACGTGGTATATATTTACAATGGAATATTACTTGGCAGACAAAAAGATAAACACACACCTTTTGCAGCAACATGGATAGAGCTGGAAGGGATCATGCTTAGTGAAATAAGCCAAAAAGAGAAAGAAAAAATACCAGATGATTTCACTCATAGCAGGAGCATAAGGGATCAGGAAAAAAAAAAAGCAATTGTAATAAAGTAAAAATGAAAATCAATGACTATCTGTAAACCAGAGACATTCTGTGGGGGTGAAGAGGGGGGCAAGATCAAAACTGGGGTAGGAAGTGCACACAGAACTATGGTGAAGGCACAGAGGAAGTCCACAGGTATTATAACCCAGATGAAAAAATATACAATATGAAGCATGATGTAAAATATACATATATATATATTTTAAAAATTTTTAAAAATATATCACAAACCACCTCCTCCAACATCCTAATCTTCTTAATCTTCTTACCCTCTTCTACTTCTTTTTTTTCCTTCCCTTTTCCCCATTCTCCCCTGTCAAACGAAAGTTGCACAGTACCTTGAGTGTCAGAATATGTCAAGAAGCCCAGTTCTGCAGGTATAAATGTTATATTAAATACCACAGTGCAACTTGGTTATACACTACATTATTTAGTTTTTTATGATGTCCATTGATAACTGTAGCCTCCCAATGTCTTAACTAGAACATAAGATTTGAAGAAATGATCTTTCTTTGTTGTGTTTTTTAATTGATAGTGTTTAAGAGCCAAGAAATAATACAAATGCATAAATAGGGGGAAATCATCATCTTAAGTACAGTACACAAATACTATCATAAATAACATGTGCATTGTTTATAAAGACAAGTGAAAGTTAATAGATATATTAAAACTACTCATGCCTGGGCCCTCCCTGGTAGCACAGCAGATTATAGCACAGCACTGAGAAGCTGAAGCCACTTCAGCCTGTGTTCAATCCCCACCCCAGAAGTGACCCAAATGATGCGGCCGACCTCTCCTGACGAGCCCGCTGCTCCCCTCAGCAGTGTACATCATCAGTCGGCCTGTTCTGCTCCCCACTCTGTCTCTGGTGAATCCTCTCACCACCCCTGCACCTGTGGCCTGCACCCCAGTTCTGTATTCATAAATAAATAAATCTTTAAAAAAAACTAGTCATTCCTGCTCCCTTTCCATCCTCTAGATATAGCACAGGACTGAGATTAAGTCTGAAGAAATGAATAAATTTCTGGCCTTCTATAGGTAGTTCTATATAAAACCTTATCTTCTTGTTAATGCTTTTTTACATTTTACTTAACCAATTCAATAAATGATGGTGAGTTAAATAATATGTTCTCTTGAGTCCAGTTTCTTTCATCCTAAGTGTATAGAGCCAGCCTGAAATTCCAGTCATAGTGTGAATCCCTATGAAACCTCAGAAAAGAATACAGTGAAGCCACTGGTTCCAGGGGGTAGTTAATTAATTGTACTGAGGGAGTAACTGCTTAGCTTGGTAATTTCTCAATAAAAGTCATAGTCTTGTAGAGTTGAAAATCTCCAAAACCCTAGAGTAAAGTGCAATACTCTCTTTTTGCAAACTTGGAGATGGAGATTCTAATACACTGACTTGATCTGTCACATGACAAGTAGCCAGAGAGAAATGCAGAATTCAGGTCCCCATCTCTCGGGTTCCCAGTTTTTCCAATCCTATTGGTTAAGAATCTTCAAAAATGAAAAGAGCAAAAGCCCTTGAAGTGATTTCATTTATGCATATCTTCATACTTACCCAGCATGAAACCATAGAATCAAAAAAAAAAAAGGTTCCTTGTAAGTAGATGAAATGTACAAAGCAAGGTGCATTGCTCAAAATATAAATGATTAAGCAAAAATTTTAAATTCCTTTAATTAAGATAATTATGTCTAATAAACTTATGACAATAATAAAACTGATATATAATTGCAGTGGGGATAAGTATTTGCTAATCAGACTTCTCACAAATTTCATAAGTCAAGATAGAATGATCTCATCTTCCTCATCAGACCTTCTGCACAAAGCAGAGAACTTTAGAGCTTATGCAGACGTGCAAAGCCTCTAGAATTCTTAAAATGAAAGCATATTTTTATAATGTCATTAGTAGCCATAAGAGCTTTGCCTATAGAATTTATGTGCATCATGGTAACATTTTAAAATGTTAGTTCAGCCTCTGATTAGAAAGTAGAAGTAGGTAACACTTAGAAAAAAAAATGAATTAGTCTTCTAGAAATATCTAATTTATTTGTAAGCAAGTATCACAATATTCCATTTGTAGTCACCCAGAATGACAAAGGGAAGCCTAACTAAGGTGTCACTGACCTCCTAATAGGAAGGAACTTCCTTTCAACTCCCCATTAGAGAACTATTTTTAAACTAGGTTAGGTAGATCCTAGATACAAGAAAGCCTCTTCAGATGTCTAGTTTTTGTTCCCTTCAGGCTATTGTGCCATTCAGCCTACTTTATCCAATTCACAGGGGCCATGGCTTCTGAGAGGAGATGTGCTTAGATAAAGGGCTACTTCTGTAGATCTTTGCCTTCAGACATTTCCACCTCAGGCAGTTCTTTTGCAAGCTCTCCTTGGCCAAATAGCTAGAGAATCAACCTAGAAAATATGAGATAACATATTTGGGATCACTTCTCATTTTTCCTTCTAGTGTCATAAACAGACTGATGATTCTGTATGATTGTGAACATTAAGATCTATGACCTTGGCTCATGAAGGTCAAGCAACTTAATCTTCCTAAATCGTTAGGTAGGCAGAAAGTCATCAGAAGAGGAGTGGTTCACATACATAGAATCCAAGTAAGTCAAAACTTTATTTGACTTAGTATCATTAGAAAGAGAAAACATAAGATCAAGTATTGATCTATAGAAATTCTTGAAATCAGAATTTTTTCTGCTTTTAGAAAAATAGCAGACTTCTTCTAAACATGGGGTAGGTGGGAAGGGAATACATTAATCTCAATATCTAATTTTGCCTTGCCCATGTAGTGAATGTCTCCAAATGTTTACCTGGAGACATTTTTATTCATTTTCCTATCACTTTGATTGTGTTTTAATACAAGCTCTTTAAAATATAGGCCACAGTAGACTTGAATTTGTAAAGCTTTTATGGAAAACCCAAACTATACTTGCAAAAAGGGTTTTTATAAATAGATGCAATGTTTTAATAAACATTTATGGAAATAAACATTACAGAAAGAAAATAACAGCACTCCTGTGCCAAAGTGAAGAGAAATGTTAATCAATGGAAAAAGTAAATGCAATTTACTGGATAAGCTACAACAATTAAAATATAAGTTCCATGCACAGAGAAATAATGTTGGTATTGTTCATCATTGTATTTCTAATGACTAGCACAATGTTTAGTCATTGCAGAGGCTCAACAAATAATGTTTGTAAGTGAATAGCACAATAGATGAATGAATGAACAGTCCTCCAAATCCAAATGAAATATCTCAGAAAAATAGACCAATTCATCATAAGCCACTTCTAGCGAGATGAAACTCTTCTTTAAAAACAGCTACTTCCCTCTGCTCTAAATAGGCTTTCATCAAGGAACCACATAGACTATAATTATTTCTCCTAAATTGTCATGCTTGCAGGGGTAGTAATTTATAACTGATTACAAATTAATAAGTTGTCTTTCTAACACAAATTATTCCCATGTCCCACAACCCAATAAAATGTGTGTTTTATGAACAAGTTATCACAAGATTTCTTTAGAAACATCTGACCATGTAGACTAAAGGAAATTCACAACTGCAGATAGCACCCTAAATTCCTACGCTAAATAGCCAGTCCACTCTGCAGTTCCAGAGATGTACCTTGTACCTTGTGGACATTACTTTCATCAGGACAGGAGTGAGTCATGATTTCAAGGCTTTGACAGGTGTTTAAGCAACTTGGTCACGTCTTAGTTCTCTAATTTCTAGCTTAAAAACACTCAACTGTATATATTTGATCATTGCTAAAACCTACAAGAACTTGGATTTCATATTATTACTACAATCTTTCCTTGCAGTTGGTATTGTGCGAGGGATGAAAGAAAGGAAAAATGCTTTTTCATCACAAATCTCTGTTAAAATCTACCCAGGTGACATATGGGCATGCACACCAGCACTTTTCTTTCACTTAACGAATACATCTGCAGTGCCTTTACACACTTAGTTTCTGTTGTGTTAGTAACAGAAACTAGTAAGCACAGTGAGGTACAGGATACTGGGTCATGACAGTTTATTTAAGATTTATTTATTTATGCACACAGAACTGGGGTACAGGCCAGAGGTGCAGGGGCAGTGAGAGGATTCACTAGAGACAGAGTGGGGAGCAGAACAAGCCGACTGATGAAGTACTTTGCTGAGGGGAGCAGCGGGCTGGCCAGGAGAGGTCTGCCGCGCCATGTGGGTCACCTCCGGGGCAGGCATGGAAGTGGCTTTCGCTTCTTAGTGCTGTGCTTTAACCTGCTGTGCCACCAGAGCCCATGACGGTTTATTTAAACCACACAGCTAACTGTTTCAGTTTGCTAGCACTGCCATAACAAACAACAGAAAGTGGGTACCTAAAACCATAAAATTTAGTTTCCCCCAGCTCTGGCAGCTTGAAGCCATGGGCCTACGAGTGGCAGGATTTGTGTCCTAGGAAGCCTCTCCTTGACTTGCAAATAGCCAGCCTCTTGCTAGCTCCTTACAACTCCTCTGTGCAAGTGAAACAGGATGGTCACTTTTATGTGTGCACATTTTCTCCTCTTATAAATTTACCAGTCAAACTGGACTCAGGTCTAGCCTGACCGCCTTCTTGAAATTTAAACCCACCTTTAAAAGACCAGTGGAAGGGACTATGCTA
Source organism: Condylura cristata (assembly GCF_000260355.1). Lineage (NCBI taxonomy): Eukaryota > Metazoa > Chordata > Mammalia > Eulipotyphla > Talpidae > Condylura > Condylura cristata. The sequence continues at coordinate 18,706,062 of NW_004567105.1, forward strand.
AGTGAAATAAGTGAGAAAGAGAAAAATAAATACTGGATGGCGTCACATGTAAGAAATTCAACAAAGGGTCTGTTTTTTGTCTTTTTTTTTTTTAAAGGCTTAAAAACTAACCCTTGGAAGCTGACTATAGAATTGGGGTGTTCAGAGGAGGAGTTGTGAGAACAAAGAGGGGAGGGAGCATAATGGATTATGGGTAATTAGGTGGCAGGTGCAGGATGGTAACTAGACCTGAGGGGAGGGGTATTCTGTACCTCCAAAATGCCATCAATAATGTCAGCCAACATTACCTCTATTTAAAAAAAAATTCCAGTCTTCGAATACAGGCATATGTTGAAAGTTTGGGGACTAGGGCTTCAATATATGAATTTTAGGGGCACACAATCCAGCACAAATGTTAATGTTATATTAACATGGAGCCAAACTGGCACACATGCACCTCTGTGAGAGAAGGAGGAGTGTAGAACAGGGACTGTATTCTGCACCCCACTTACACACCACCACCTTGGGTTACCAGAGTCAGGATACTGGGAGTTGGAATCCCTGAACAAGGGAACTCCAAGAAACAAGGGGCAGAACAAGAGAACAGGTGGACCAGTGTATCACCGAGGGCAGGTAACGCCCTGTCTTGCTTCCACAGCCCAACTTGCACCCTAGGACGACTTCTTAGCAGACCTGACATGTATCTGAACACATGTTAGCCAATTAACTCACAGTTTCTCTCTTCTCTCTCTCTCTGCTAATTGCCTTTGTAAATAAACCTTATTGTTTAAATTTCCCTCTGCATGACTGCTCTTCCATCTTGTTGCACAGATAAGGATCTTACTAAGGTCACTTAGTGGGGATCTGTGGGTGATGTAAGTTGAGAGAAGCAATGACATAGGAGTAAGGTGGGGTCACAGCTGTATGAGCATAGTCAGAGACGAAACAGAAAATAATGAAGGCAGACTTGGAAAGAATGATTTCCATTAGGGGAAAAAGATCACTACAGGTGAAGGTAGCCGGGCCTTAAATACCATAGTGACCCCTAAGAGAACGCTTGTCATTAAATCTGGTGTGCTTCTGCTCAGTCTTGGAGAAACCAGACCATTTCCAAGTTGGAATGGATTTACCCCAAAGCTAACGAAGTTCAATTTCAGCACCCTTCACAGCTCTTTCCAGGACCACTGGTCTCATTTATAGTCATAGATCTATATTCTTTTTCTTGGACTTCAAATATCCTGATTTTGACATTGGCCCTGATATTTTCAAAGGGAGAAGCTTGAGGCACTTGTTGGGCTAAATTCTTAGAACTGGAATTGAAAGACCAAACTGATGCCATGACAGGCTTCAGAATGCTTCTGAAACAGCCTAAGCTTCAGTTACCAACAAGGTGCCAAGACTGAGTTGAACTGTAAATGTCTTAATCTTGCTCATCCCATAGCAACAGCCAATTAGCAAGTAGGCAAGTGACCAGTACATGTCAGGAAAACGCCAGATGTCCTAAGGTATGTGGACCGAGTAGTGAAGGTAAAATCTTACATGCATGGACCACCCAAGTTAAGACAAGATAACTTTATTCAGTGTCCACCAATCAATGTACTGCTGAGCTAAAACTCCCCTCTGCTGAGCTGAAACTCCCCTCTTCTGTAATAAAAAGCCTGCCTTCCCTGAGCTCAGGGCTGTCAACTTCAGCCGCTGTGTTGGTGCAGGTTGGGAGCTTAGCTCATGTGCTTTGCATCGGAATCGGCTCCTTGGTGGTCTCTGGGAAACTCAAAATCTTGGCATAACAGGATAAATAAAAATTCTACATATTATATAAAATATGATGCATTAATAATAGTCTTTTAATGCTACAGAAGTTACTACAACCTACAATCTCATGAATGTGAGTCTTCAATGGACTTTCAAACCACAGGAACTCAGCAATGTCCTGTTCATATATTAGTGTCTTTGCGTGTTCCCGATTCTCTCTTTCTTCTCTCTCTCCCCTCACTCCACCTCTCTCTACCCATCTCTTGTCTCTCTCTCTCTCTCTCTCTTTCTCACCGTAATCACAATCGAAATCAAGCAACTAAACTGTAATCAATCTAAAAACTAATTTGGGTATGTCTAGTAATTGTAAAGGAAAATAGTTCAGTCTTCCCACAGTTCTTATGTAGGGAACAACCCTCTCATTTCTTCACTCACAGATGGAATAAAGAGATCCTTCTAAATTGCCTGGGTTTGCACAAATCCAAGCCCAGCTATGTGACATTTTCTTATTTTAACATTGGCCACAGAATGATAACTTTACTTTCTCTGGGAAAGAAAAAGATTAAGCATCTCAAATGATGGAAAAGTCTATTGCAAATGAACCTTTTCAGGGAGCAGCATACATGGGGAGAATCAGTGACATACAGTTCCTTTAAGGAGATTTTCTGCATTTTATTTTTGAGGTTTGCGCATGACTCTTTCTGGGAGCAGCCTTCCCTATGACTGAAGTCAGAAAGGTAGCTCATGAAGGAAGTGAGATGAGATCAGTGAAGCAAGACAGTGCAATTTGCCTAACAAAGCAAAATTCCTGAACTGAGTTACTCTTAAAGCACTGTAATCAGCCCTGTTTCTTAAAATGCCTGGCTTCCATCTAGGCCCCTCACACTAGAGTAATTATCAGCTGCCACCACACAGAAGAGCTGCATTCCCTGCGACTTTTTTTTTTTTTTTCCAAAATGTCAGCTTGTAATCTGAAGGAAAATTACAAACCCTCCTTTTTTTAGGAATGTTTAAAATAAACTCACAAAGCACCAAGTCTGTGACAATTACTGTCCTGCTTTAAGGGAGAAATATCCCAGGTGGTGTTTTATCTCTACAGTATCTATTTCTAAAGTTTAGCCACCATGAAAGGAGCAGTAGCACCTTATGTAATCACAGACCAATACCAGTTTTGGGGAGAAGCCAAACTTTGTTGAGAAGCTCAGAGACATTATTAGAAATCAACATAAACTAACCTAGGCATCGTCACCACTAGTACGCCTTTATAAAATATCACTGTATAAAAAAAAAAAAAAAACAGCAGTATCGATCATCATTTATAGGATGCTAATAATAATGTGTGCAAGTTTACTCCTCTTATTTAATAGGAACATAAATTCCATAGCCAGTGGAATGTTTTATGCTAATAGCAGCATTTCCAATTAAAGTGCCAATATAAATCGCTTTGACATGCCATCATTATTTTAACAACTATGTTTACACCATACACCTTACAGTCTTATATCTTTAGGCTTGTAAAATAAAAATGACATATCAGTCAAAACATAGCAAGCTGAACTCTACTGAGAAAACTTTTTAGCATAACAAAATCCACATGACTTCAAAGTATCTAAACCTTCAACGGTTTACAATGCTATTCTCACTAGAATGCTAAGCCTTTAAATGATGGATGTAAATTGCTTTTTAAAAAAATCCATAAATTCACCTTTCTTCACATAGCTAGAACTATGGTCTTGGATGGATGACATGGGGGCAGAAGATCTTAGTGTGACCCAGGAACTGTCCTAAAGGATCTGAATGATGCTGAATTCCTCTTTGGCCTCAGTTTCCATAAATGAAGTTGTCAAATACTCTTCTAGCACCAAATTTCTGCAACAAGTTCCATAAAAGATGAAGAAAAACTAGGTCGTTTCATGAATTCAATGCAATTCAGGACACAATTTCCTAGAATAGCTTCCTCCTATCCCTTATAAAATATACCTCATCCCTGTGTTTGTCCCGTTTATACATCCAAAAAAGTAAAAGTATGTGAAAGGCAAAGCTAGGTTTGCATCAAATCTGCAAGTCCCTTCTAGCTGGGTGACCTCATTGCTTCTGGGTCTTTGGCCAGGATCAAGGGTAGCTTCCATATTGCTCCACATTCTTCAGAGGCCACCATGTTCCAGATTTAGTTGATTAGTCAAGCAATTCATTGTCTGGGTTAAAATAGAGGGGATCTTCCTAACTGGGCAAGATTTCCCATCCTCTGTTACCTCTCTTGTACATCTTTTTTTTAATTCCAGTCCTTTTCCTTTAAGTAAAACTGAACGAGTAAGTTTGCTTCCTTCCCAGTCTCTTCAACAAAGCTTGTTCAAGCAACTTTTTTTTTCTTATTCACTAGAATAGAGATCCCAAGGTGAGTCAGACACAGATCTGGGCTTCAAGGCACTTATGGATTAAAGAACATACAGAATATGTTGAAGGAACTATAATTCCAAGGGGAAAGATAAGAGGCATAAAGCATGGACAGCTAAACTTGGATGGGAATTCAAGATAAGAATATATTTATTGGCCCTCCCTGGTGGCGCAGCGGGTTAAAGCACAGCACTGAGAAGCTAAAGGCACTTCCACGTGAGTTCCATTCCCGCCTGCCCCGGAGGTGACCACATGGCGCAGCAGACCTCTCCTGGCCCGCCCGCTGCTCCCCTCAGCAGTGTACTTCCTCGATCTGCCTGTTCTGCTCCCCACTCTGTCTCTGGTGAATCCTCTTGTAGCCCCTGAGCCTCTGGCCTGTACCCCAGTTCTGTATGAACAAATAAATAAATCTTTAAAAAAAAGAATATATTTATATCGTTTCAGAGTGTCTTATAAGACTTTGTGTGGAATTTGTACTTGAGATGGTTGATGAAGGATGAATAGGGTTTGGATACACAGGGATGAGAAGAAGAGTGCATTCAAAACAATAATATTAACAAGATGTGGAAAATATTAGGTAGCAGAATTTAATTGTGATAGCTAATTGTATTATGGTTACATTCCTTTGGTATATGCAGCAATTATGCTGTTCCTATTCTCACATTTGTAAAAAATAAATAAATAAATAAAAAGAAGAAACATATATAGTTCATTGATTACTGAGATATTACAGTGGTTAAGTGATTTTACTATGATAATCCACCTTCCAAATGCCAGTTGCTGGCCATTGATTTGCATTCAGCTTGTCCATCTTCTGTGTCACACAAAGAAGCCTGGGGATTTGAAAATGTCAGATTTCATTGAGCAAAGAGAGGACAGAGTTTGCATAAATATTTAAATTTTACACATGAATTCATGTGTGGGAAATGTTAAAAAAAAAA
>NW_004567105.1:18712227-18728251 GCF_000260355.1 Condylura cristata
TCCCCACTCTGTCTCTGGTGAAGCCTCTCACTGCCCCTGAGCCTCTGGCCTGTACCCCAGTTCTGTATGTACAAATAAATAAATCTTTAAAAATAAAATAATAAAAATTATTCACAAATAGTTTTCCCAAACTAGAAAAACTAAGGCTGAGGATCTATGAAAGATACATGGCACCCCTCTCTCTCTCCCATCCAGAATTTTACAACTGAAATTGCATAGGTCAAGCTGCCTCTTGGCCAGTCCACATGAGTCCCACCCTTTAAAAAAAAAAAAAAAAACACTGAAAAGCAATTTGAAATCTCACAATGTTTCCTCATGAAATGCCAAATCACAATGAAGCATCAGAACATCCACTTTTTCCACCTCACCTTGCATAGCACACACACCACTGTAGCTACACTAATATCCAGTAACTTGCTACTCAAAGTCCGTGGACCAGCAGCCTTAGTATCATCTGGGAACTCATTAAAAATCCACTCATGCCTCATTCTAGACCTACCCAGTCAGAATCTACATATTAACAGCATCTCCAGGTGGTTTATATACATGTAAGATTTGGGAAACCACTGCTTTTGTCTGTTGCATCTCATATATTCTACGTATAGTCACCCAAAGACACTAAGACCAAGCAGATTCATGGGCCACATGCCAGGAGATTCTGAGTTATTGAGCTAGATATTTGGATACCACTGTGATTTGACAGGAGAAACAAATAATCACAGTTTCAAGGAGAACCTTGTCTAATGATAAATACAGGTAAACAACTGAATCAGGGACTGTTGTGCTAACAGTATAAGCAAATCACTGACAGAATCCTTACCATGAACACATATTTTTTTTAAGATTTTTTTTATTCATACAGAACTGGAGTACAGGTCAGAGGCTCAGGGGCGGCGAGAGGCTTCACCAGAGACAGAGTGGGGAGCAGAACAGGCAGATCAACAAAGTACACTGCTGAGGGGAGCAGCGGGCAGGTCAGGAGAGGTCTGCCACACCATGTGGTCACCTCCGGGGCAGGCAGGAATCGAACTCACGCGGAAGTGGTTTTAGCTTCTCAGTGCTGTGCTTTAACCCGCTGCGCCACCAGGGAGGGCCCCATGAACACATTTTTAAACAGGGGGTTGGATGCCAAGCACAAATTTGTAACTTTTTTCTGAGATGATACGAAAAATCTCTCTACCATTCTAGTAGGATTTATTCCACTGGGGAAAAAATGTTATTGATGGTAGTAGCAACATTTATAATTAGTCAAAAAAAAAAAAGTACTATAAAGTGAGTAATGGTAGTTTGATGAAAGTATAAGACAGTTTCATAGAGTGTTTGAAACTTATTTTCGCATTCCATAGCACCTATTTCAGATATGCTAAACTTACTATTTTGCATTCATTCAGACTTCTCTTGAAAGTAACATAATGCTGGCCCTCCCTGCTGGCACAACGAGTTAAAGCACAGCACTAGGAAACTTTCCGAAGCCACTGCAGCACGAGTTCCATTCCCGGCCAGGAAGGTGACCCACATGGTGCAGCAGGTTTCTCCTGACCCACCCACTGTTCCCCTCAGCATGTATTTCAGTAGATCTGCCATTCTGCTCCCCATTCTGTCTCTAGTGAATCCTCTCACCCCCAACCCCACACCTCTGGGCTGTACCCCAGTTCTTGTATGCATGAATAAATAAATATTAAAAAAAAGAAGAAAGTAACGTAATGTTAAAGTTCCAATTAGAACAGAAACTGGATATTTTCTGGTACATAGGTGGTGCTCAACAACTGTTTGTCTAATGAATGAATGAAAGAATAATTAAACTCTGTAGGGGGCTAGTGACTGGCCAGTGACACACAGACATGTTCTGTGCTATATATGAAGCAACTTTAAATTCAATAAATGGCACCCCAGGTTTCAAACATGGAATAACTTTTACAAAGTGAATTCCTGTCTAGTTTTTATTCAAAGGTAAAGAGAACCAGAAGGTAGAGCTCTCTTGCTAAAGATATTTAAATACTGAGTATTTTCATTGGTTTCATAATGTATTTGTGTGTTTGTGCCTTTCACTTTTTTCCAGAGTATTTTAATATATGAAGTTAAGTAACATTTCAAAGATGGATTTCTGTGACTTTTCATCTTAACACATTTCAGTAATACTTTTCTTGACTTTTCATATACTACATGATGTAACTCCCAGAGTCATCTCTCATCCATAGAACAAAGGTGTTGGGAATGATGATCAAGACCTCTCTCTCTCCAGCTCTATTGTTCTCCTGCAGCTTCAACTTTTAAAGAAATCATCTTTTAAACAGTTTTGAAGAACAAATAGCTTGAGTAGACACAAGTAATTGTGCAACTGCTTTTCTTTATCTTTCATCTAAATGTTAACTTGAATGTTGCTAAATAAAAATCAGGAAGAAACTACCAGAAATGGGGGAAAAAATCATTCATAACTAATATGGATGGGGAGGGAGATACTTGTATATAATGCAAAGATGAAATAAAGGTAAATACAATGTTTAACTGTAACTAATATTAATTTACTGATACTACTATCAAAGAGTACCTTCTCTTTGGATATCAATTTAAAGGCTATTGTATTTTATATGACATCTAACAACTTTACTCCCAAAAGTCATGTGAATATAAGTCATATGAATATAAGGGAATAGTCATAAAATCCAGGCAGTTATTATTTCCTTTTTTCAGAAATAAGTTTAACCTAGAAATTTTATCCTAGATTTTCAGAGGAAAAACAATTACAATAGCACACACACACATTAGCTAATGCAACACAGTATTTCTAAAATCTTCCAGAAGAACTCAGTGTATAACTGGGAAACAATTAAGGAACAAAGGAACAGAATCTGGTCCTCAGTAGAGAGCTGAGATCCTAGATACCAGATTCTTAAGCACAGAATATGATGGGTTATCTGCAAAGATGGCCACCAACAATTCCTTCCATTCCTTTCAATTAATTTCTCCCTCCCCTTGAGTGTGGGCTGGCTTTGTAACTTGTCTGAAGAACAGAATGGAGGTAAAGGTGAGAGTGTGCCCTCAAGAAGGCAAGTAGTATCTCTTTCATTCTCTAGAATTCTGCACCACCCTGCAAAAGTCAATGAGGAGAGAGAGAGGATATGTGGAAAGAGGTCTAGTAGACATAAGGCAAAGAAGACCATGTAGAGCTCAGATTTTCTTCTTTTCTGCTGAGGCCACCGAGTAGCTTTCAACCCCAACAGTACCATCCCACATAAATCATGTAAAAATAAAAGATCTGTCAGACCAAGCCCTGCTTAAAAAAAAAAAAAATTCTGAGCAAATAGCTGAAGTAACCAATAATGAAAACTAAGAATACAGTAAATAACTAAGCTGGTATCTATTCTGACAGTTGCTTCAATGAAGTGCATTAAGTAACTGTATCCCAAATCTTGGGCCCCTCTTTGTTTTTGAACAGAAGACTGAATGACAACAGAAAACTGAACACAATGCTTGACTTGGAAGTTCACTGTTCATTGAAAGTGACATCCAGAAAACACACAAGAGTTATGTTGGACGCACTCCATTGGAGCTACAGCAAGAGTGGACCTACCTGAAAGTCGACCTGGGCATGGAGCAGGGAAAAGTCACAGAGGAGGTAACATTTCAGATGGGTTTTGAAGCTGAATATAAGTTTCCCTAGCTAGGAAGTGTTGGAGAAAGAGGTACATTTCAGGGAATCAGTATCATTTATACAGGAAATATAAGCCCCCTCTTAAAAGGCCAGGCCTCTCTTAGGTCATCTTTTTCCAAATTTAGATGACAAAGAAGGAGAAAGTATATATATATATATATTTTTATTGTGGTAGAAACTCATTTGCTGCTTGCCTAAACTGTCACTCTGCCTTCAACTTTATGGCTTATAAAATGGCAAAGAGAAAGAAATCCATGTGACAAATCAACAGACATTTAAAAATGTGTGTGCTCTCTCTTTCTCTTATCTTGCTGTAGACAAATAATAAATAAAAAGGCTGTTTCATTTATCTTTGTTCAAAAACAGTTCTCAGTGTTCTTAATTGAAGGTAAAAAGGCATTTTGTTATTTATTATGGAAGAAAGAAGACGTTTCTACTGACATTTGTGATTTAAAAGAGCCAGCATATAAAACATCGTTCATTAAAGCAGATGAGATAGTTTCTAGCTCTTACTCAACCAGGTGAGCTAGCAGATGAAGAAAACCAGAACTGTGGAAAACTAGCTGCTCTCATAAGTTGCTGCAATGTTTACAGACATTTCCACTTTGTACTCTTTGTACGTTTGCAACTGCAAAGTTCAAGTATTTGAAGGTGTGTGCAATGTAGAATCCTGACAAATTTTGGTAGCAAAGGGTATTCTTTGGTAATTAGAAACATTTCTCCTTTTTTTAAAATAAACCAATACCATACCTCAGTTTATTTCCTGGAGTTACAACAGGAAAGTCACCTGTGTTTGAAGGAAATCTCAGCCAAGCCATGTGACCCCTTACAAGATCAGAACCACAGGTCTGAAGAACACAGTGAATGAGATTGCATCCTCAGAGCTTTCTAAGTGTTACTCTACTTCATCTAAAAATGCCTTCTCAGTTAAGCATTAAAATCCCCATTTTACAAATGAAGAAACTAAGACTCAGAAAGCTGATTAAATGTTTTCCAGAAATGCAAAGCTACTAATCACCTCTGTCTGGTTGCAAATTCTCTGTTCTTACAATTTATGCTACAGCTTCTCCCTAAGGCCTCTTAGATTCACTTTATATCTAGAATGCTAGAGAAACCTCTCACTCCAAAAATGAGAAACATTTTTAGCAAAGTCAGAAATGTTGTGCATGAAAGGATGTGCAACATCTGACCTGTGCTTTAAAATGACTAGCATAAGTGATGAAAATAATCAAAAGCATATAAAATAGAGGAGCCAGGGAGGGAGTCAGGTAGAAATAGCCTGACTTCGGGAACTTGTGGAACTCTTTGTGAATCTCAGTTTCGCTCCTGCGACTTTGTGACCTTGAGCAATTTATGTAGGTTCTCTGAACCAGTTTCCTGAATTATAAAGATATTAATACTTGATACATCCCTCAGCTTATTAAGAGTACAAAATTGTGTAATTTATGTAAAAGCACCTAGCACAATGCTGCCTCATTTTTGCTAGTCAGAAATGTCAGGTTGTTTTTTTTTTTTTTTTTTCCTTCACTGCAGAAACTGGGAAAAGAATATGCCCGCAAAATTTCATCACCTACAAGTAAAGCTCTTTGGTTTGAAAGGTGAGAAAGAAAAAAAGATCAGGGACTCTTTTTCTGTAGTCGTAAAAATATTTTCCAGCAATGTTTGAAAAGGACCTGAGCTCTCAATTATGCAAAGGCCACATTTAGAACTTCATACAGAAAACAGTGAGAGAGACTGTTCATTGGTAGAGGAAGCAGGTGGATAGGGTGAGCTCAGGAAGAAATACAGAGGAACACACAGGCCTGGCCAAAGATCTAGGCACCACATTAAAATAACATATTTCTCCCCACAGCCGGACTGGGACCAGCTGTGTGAGAGCTACCACCCAGCAGGTCAGAGCAGGCACCCCAGACCCCAGAATACAGCACTACCAGATAGCATCATTCCAAGACACGTGTCAGGTTCTGTGCTGAACAAGGAGCTCCTGCAGAAAACCAACCCAGACAAATACACGTTTCCATTCATAAAGCAGGGGAGTCATAAGCTAATGGTTAAGCTATGACACTGATCCCTAAATGATAGCAGTTCATACCATTTTTTGCACAGAAGTTAGGAGAAAATATGCCCTTTAAGAGATGGCAGGTTTTCAGCAACTGTTGCGTTCTAAGTGTTACCATCAGGACTCTGGGTTAATTCCTTCATTTACACATCCACCAAGTCTACCAAATAGGTGCTTTTTCTTTTCATTTTATCGATTTGTAAACCAAGGCATTGTAGCCTTCAATGACTTGCCAAAGCCCCTCGATCTTAAATCCTGGAAGTTACAATGTCACAATTTCGAACTCCAGAGTCAGAACTCATGCCACAGACCCAATTAGTAGTAACAATCTGATGAGCTGTTTCTGCTTTACTTGCATCTGTTTCCTAGAAAAGGACTCTACCTGTTTTATTCAGAAATGAAGAATTAGCAACCAACATTTGCTCAGAGTGTTGGTCAATGACAGACTGGTAAAGCAGAACCTGTGTTTTTGTTCTCACATGAATTTATAAAGATCTTCTGGTAAGGTCAGCATGCTTTTTTAATGTGCACCCTGCATCTTTGCTAGCCTGTATAAAGGCATTTGTAAATTATTCTAGTTATCTTTAGAATACTTAAAACTATTCTCTGGCATTTATATAATCAGCAAGAGATAATCAGATGATTTTTTTTTAACAATGAGCTACTTCCTGTTCATTATACTTATTATGTTTATTTATGGCATAAAACCCATTTTCTCTGTTGAAGGTCACCTGTGGGTTGGTATGGAGGATTTATTCCCTCCTATTTAAACCATTTTACCAGTTTTTGGCATTTTGTGACTGTTGATTAATTATGGTCCTGTCTCAGTCACTCATGGAAGAAATAATAGCCTATGTTTCCTCTTACCAACCATTGGGTTATTCAGAGCTCATAAAAATCACATAAACTTTTAAATGTCTTCATATCCAGAGGCTTGTGATAAGCCATTCCTATGCCATGTACACTCACTATCCTACAGGAAGATTAATGCCAAAAGCCACCAGACATTAGAGCCCAGATGAGTTCAAAGTCTTCAGTCATGTATCAAATATGTGAACATGTGTAATTAGGGACCATAACCCTCCTTAAGACTGGCCCACCGGCCCCATACTACCTCCCCACCTTTATCCACTGAAGTCTTTGGCTTTTCCACAGGGGGGATGCAGCCATTTCCTTATTAGTCTATAGTAAGAAGTCATATCTTTTTATTATCTCACATCTAATACAAACTGAAGGAACTTCAAACACTTTCTCTTCCCAGTGTGAATGAGCTCAAGGCCTAGTGCAGAGGATTTGGATAAATTCTGATGCCATGCGACCCTCACTAATCTGTTTGATGAACATATAAGATCCTCCCTTCCTCAATCAACTTTCTTGAAGGGGAAACATCCCTCTCACTTCAGAAATAGACAGTGAATGGATTCAACAAGTCAAGAAATCTTATTCCCATACCCATGTGGGTTGAGTTAGGCATGGGACTAACTCAGTTAGCCCAGTAACATGTAAAAAGATATTAAATGGAGGGCTCTAAGAAATGTTTTGTTCTTGTACTGACACTTCCTGATGGATGTGACTTGATAGATGTGAACCAGTATTTAGAAGGATATGTCTGACCTCCAGAAGCAAGTCAGCTAGTGCTGAGAAGAGAGAGCTATAGTCAAGCTACTGGATGTAGCCTTATCTATGCTATATTGTTATGGTTATACTCCCATGAGCAAATCCACCTTTGTTAACCATTGATTCGTGTTCTCTGTTATTTACAACAGACTACAATGCACATCCACTAACTTGAGCACAGACAATGACCAGGTCACTATACTGCCTCAAGGAATCAATGAACTTTCCCTATCTATTTGACTTCTAAAACCATAAACCTGTGCTTGTTCTTCCATGGGATCCAACAACAAATAAAATGAATTATACCAAGAAGCTTATTAAGAAACTTTACAATTTACAAAAACACCATCTTGCTTTTTATTGTATCATGGGGTTATAGGCTAATTATGTTCATATTTCAATCCTCCCTATGAACAATAACCTGCCAGCAGTCAGTAGAGATTTTATCAGCTCCTCAGCAGAGGTGGGAGGAAAGCTACCTACAGCTTGTCTGACATTGCAACCCTCTCTTCTACACCCTTTCTCTCGACTCAGAAAACTAGTTATGTCACAGTTTTCCCTGGAAGACCATCTTAATTGACAATTATGGGTCCTTTCTTGTTTTGCCCTTCTTTTCTTTATTGTTTCATTGAAGATTTATTTGTTTATGCATACAGATGTGGGGTACAGGCCAGAGGTACAGAGGCCATGAGAGGAGTCACCAGAAATACAGAGTGGGGAGCAGAACAGGCAGACTGATGAAGTACACTGCTGAGGGGAGCAATGGGTGAGACAGAAAAGGTCTGCTGCACCATGCGGGTCAGCTCCCTGACCAGGGATCGAACTCATGCTGAAGCTGTTGTGGCTAGCTTTGTGACGCTGTGCTAGACCGACTGCACCATTAGGGAGATTCCTGTCCTTAATTTCAAGGTCAGGACACAGAGATGACTGAAAGAACCATCCAAAATGTCTATGCCACACTTGTCTGCCAATTTGAGGATGGCAATTTTTTTTTTAGATTTATTTATTTATTCATACAGAACTGGGGTACAGGCCAGAGGTGCAGGGGCGGTGAGAGGATTCTCCAGGGAGCAGAACAGGCAGATCTACTGCTGAGGGAAGCAGCAGGTGGGTCAGGAGAGGTCTGCTGTGCCATGTGGATCACCTAGCGGGGATTGAACTCATGGCTTTAGCTTCTTAGTGCTGTGCTTTAACCTGCTGCGCCACCAGGGAGGGCCCAAGGATGGCAATTTTTATTATTATTACTATATCCAACTCTGACCTCTCACAGTCATGGGCTTCAGCAATAATTATAATATTGCCAGGATGTTAAAAAATATCCTTTGTACTCTTGTTCAAAAAGCTCCCAATTTTTTCACTTTTTGTAATCCTTCATTAGTGTCATTTATCACCTCTTGCTATTTAACATTGTACACATTCATCCATTACCCTGGCTCTAAAGTTTTTTATTATAATCCTTCTCAGGGATTTCAAGTTTAAGCTAAATTGTGGTGTCCCTTCACACTGATCTTTAGATGGAATTCCAGGGCCTCTTGTGGTTGGGAGAGTCAAAGGATATTACAGATTGAGTTTGATGCTATGCTACCTGCCATCCTCATACATCCTCATAAAGTTCAGCTGTCTGTCTGCATAGAAAGGGCCTCGGCAGTCACCATAGTTGACCTTTGGGAGACAGCTTACTGTCTTAAAAAAAGAAGAACCAGGCCCTCCCTGATGGTGCAATGAGTTAGGACTCAGCACTGCAAGCTAGCTGCAGCCATTTCAGTGGTTCAATCCCCAGCCCTGAAGGTGCAGCAGACCTCTCTTGACCCGCCCATTGCTCCCCTCAGCAGTGTACTTCATCGATCTGTCTCTGGTGAATTCTCTCACTGCCCCTGCATCTCTGGCCTGTACTCCAGTTCTGTATGCATAAATAAATAATAAATCTTTAAAAACAAACAAACAAAAGAAGAATCAACAAGTTTCCTCTTGCAACATACTCAAATTATGATTTAATTTGATTTATGACTTAATAAATAATGAAAGGAATTTCCTGCTTACCAGGAATCAACACTTACAAAGTAAAAGGTAGCTCAAAAGTCACAAACAAAAATTACTTACGTGATAAAGAAAACTGTTGAATATCAGCAGATGGCCCAAGTATTTACCATATATACCTCTGTTCTCAATACCTTACGATCACATTATAGAACTATAAGTATATCTAGAGGACTGGATGCCTTCTGGAAAGTGAATCCTCTCTCATTTGGCATATTCCATGGAAATACAATTACAATCATCTCACTCATGGTTCATGACTTAGAAGACTTTTCCGGATGTCCAGACTCTTCCAGAAGAACTTAAAACCCCCTGTCATTTTCCCAACGCACCCATTACTCTCAAGTCACTCACTGGATTATTTGCTTAGTGTTTGTCTCCCCAAAAAGTGAGTGCAGGCATCACATCTGTTATGTTAAACACATCATTCACAATATACAATACAGTGCCTGCCTGTAGAAGATGCCATATTATCATTTGAAATAAAGAAAGATGGGAGGGAGAGTGAAAAGGTGAGAGGAGGCTCGGTTCAGAGTTTTCCCTTGGTGGATTAGTTATCTGTTGCTGTATTCCAAATTATCACAAAACTTAGCAGCTTGGAAAACAGCACATTTACTATCTCACAGTTTCCATGAGTTGCCAACCTGGGTGTGGCTTAACTATTTCCTCCAACTCCTTCAAGACACTCTTTCTTAGCCTGTACCACAGGGAAGAAGGCATGACAGTCCTACAAAACAGGACTGTCTTATCAATGATCCGAAAGTTCTGTCTTATCAATGATCAGTACAACAGCATGAACTGTGCACTGAATGTCCTTGCACATACTGTCTCTCTTGAGAATGCAATCAGATTATCAGTGAGGGCTACAGTCATCTCCAGATTCAACCAGGCAAGGACCTACTTCTAAATGCACTCAGTAGTTATTAGCAGGATTCAGTTTTTTACAGGTTTGCCTAAGGACCCAGTAACTTATTTACTATTGACCAGACTCTCCAGCTCATCTCCTTGTGATATGGGCCTCTCCATGGGCAGCTCACAACATGGGAGCTGGCTTCATTAAAGTGATGAGGCAGTCAGAGAATGCCAGCAAGCTCAAAGTCAAGAGTCTTTTATAACCTAATCTCAGAAGTGATATCGCATTAGATTTGCCATAACTTATTTGTTAGAACTAAATAATTAAGCTTGGCCCAAACTGAAGAGGAAAGGAATATATACAGGCATGAATATCAGGATTTGGACATAAGTGGTGGCCATCGTGGAAGACTAATTAGCATAGAATTAAAAGAGATAGTACAAAGAGTCTCCTGTAAAATAGTATGGGGATACTATCCCTTTCCAAATTGGGTGGATCACTTTCAATAAAGTAACTAAAATAAATCCTTTTGGTGATTGTATTTTCAAGCTATGATTTGTATTCTCAAATCATAATAGCCTTTCCTACTTCAGCTGAAAAATTGAAATGGACTTCTGTAACTGAAGAAAACTTGACTGAAGAGATATATTCCAGTGAGAAACAAGTGTGCTGCATTCTCCATATTTCTCCTGACCCACAGGGCTTACTGTGTGGTCTGTAAGAGAGAAGCATGTAAGTGTAGGCAAAAGTCCTGAACAAACCAAGGAAAATATTTGCGGGTGACTTAAAATGGGTGAGTCTGTTTCCATGAAAGGACGGGCGTGCCCTAAACTTGACCAGCAAGCAGCCATTTAATGGATCCATCTAGAGCTCTGTAGTCTAACTCCTACCTTCCAAAAATGCAACCAGAATATTATTATATACAATCTAGCCTTAAAATAATTTTTAGATTATTGCTGCTTTTTATTCTTTCTGGAATCTATTAGGTATTTAGATGGGGCCAAAACAAGCAGTTACGTGGAAGTCTTTTAAAACTCACTGATGGTCTTCCCCTTTAATTATTAAGCTTTTATAGAGTGCACCTTTAATTATTAAGCTTCTTCAGAGGCCATGAGCCAGAGAGAAAAGAATTAGAGCTGATCCCTCTGGCTCTGAAAATCCTCTGGCTGCAGTAGAGATGCTTAAAGCTATCCTGAAAGTTTTATCATAATCCAACCATCCTTCCAATTTCTAAGTAGCTTCTATTTAGGCATTCAGAGGTCAGTCTGTAATCCAATGTCACTTCAAAGAGAAAAAGAAAGATCTTTTTAACCCCTAAACTAAAACCCCAACCTGGTGATTCAAGCAGAACATAAGGACCATGAGATGCCAAAAAGCAAAACCCAACATCCCACATAATCTTTCAGGATTTCCATTAACACATACCCTGTTTACAACTATTAAACTGTATCTGGATAGTTTATGCCACATTATCCAGGAAACTTTGTCATGGCAGGTACCACAGAGAAGAAAGCATTATTACTTGACTAATGCCCTTGCTTTCTGAAGGGTCTGTCTTGAATTCATGATCATCGTCACTATGCAACAGCATGACTTATGAGCTGACCATCCTTTCGTGCACTCTGCACTCAGAGGAGCAATTTCACAGATAAATTACAAGACGACAGCCAAGCCATTAACTTAATGACTCTGGGTGAATTTCCCAGTGGGTAGAAGCATCTGTACACAGCTGGACAACAGAAATACCAGTCTCTCAGGAGAAGATCCCATTTTCTAGTACTGACTCAAGCAGGGTGGATTCCATTCTATGGCAAACAATCTTTCAGGCAGCAACTGTTCTGTATTCAAACCTAGATGCTATTTCCAATAAAGTATGCATTTATTGTCTCATACTATTTTTTTCTCAAACAGAAGACTCAGCATATTAAAAAGAAAGAAAGAACGAACTATGATTTGCATTCAGTGATGCATATTCAGATTGCAAGCCCCTAGGGTCACTTTATAGGATTTCCTATGACCCATCTTCAAACTCCAGTTTTCTCCTATTTCATGAAAACTTTTATCTACCTTGGAAGGATCTCCTTTCTCTACATATACATAAGGATTTATGTATACACATAAGCCAAGTTATAAAAGCCCATGCAGGCCTTCCCTGGTGGCACATCAGGTTAGGACACAGCACTGCAAGATGGCTGCAACCGCTTCAGTGCAAGTTCTTCTATCCCCAGCCCCCGAGGTGATCCACATGGCACAGCGGACCTCTCCTGTCTCATCCATTGCTCCCCTCAGCAGTGCACTTCATTGATCTTCCCCACTGTCTCTGGTGAATCCTCTCGCTGCCCCTGCACCTCTGGCTTGTATCCCAGTTCTGTATGAATAAATAATGTTTAAAAAAAAATCCATGCAGTATAACATGATGAAGTAATATATATCTATTTAGAAACAATACCAGGAAAAGTTGATATGATAGGATCATTCGCTATTTGTAAGCCTTGGGTTATTCATCCATAAAAGAAAATAACAGTAACACTAATCTTAGGTAGCTGTTGAGAAAATCAAGGAGATCAAGGGTGTGCAGCGTATGACACTCAGTTCATCTCCTTCATCATCCATACTCTCACTGTAAGACAGAGTGATGTGTTGGAGAACTCATAGGCATTGTTATCAGCAGAGCTGATTAGAAACTTAATTCTGCTACTTATTAGTTCTAGAATCTCGAGCCATTTACTTAACCTCTCTGAACTTTGGCATTACTGTCTGCAGAATAGGGATAATTATTCCTACCCACTTAGGCTTGGTTGAGAATCAAAATGCAAGCTTCTGCCTGTCATACAGAAGATGTGCAAAGAAAACAGTTCCTTTCTATTGCTAGTAAGATCATTCTATTTGCCACATGGTTGGGACAGAAATACTGAAGCCTTAAAGCCACACACTAACTATCTCCAAGTTATTTCATTCTCTTCTGTATATGTGACACTGAGCACTTCAGCAAAAATGACCAGATGATACCTGGTATAATCCCAACTTAGATCTGGGTCTGGGCCCAAGTATGAAATCTCTGAATCTGAGAGCAGTGTTTAAGTGAAAATGATAAACACTTTCTAAACAGAAGTTATTTCAGTTACTCATCACTAAAAACATAGAGAAAATGTTTCAGGACTTCTATTTGTTTCACGTCCCACAGATAAATATTGAGTGCTGATGATGCGTTCAACATATAGGTTTAAGATCACCATCACTGCTTGCTTTCTTCTAAAGAAAAGATGACAATGGCTTCTGTGTCCATGTCCATAGTACATTTTCCCTCCCTATTTGCTCTAGCAAGATAACGATAAAAAATAATAGTACCTCTTGGTTAAGTTCCAATTTAAAAATAGCTACTTTTGGCTCTAAATGTCAAATCATAAGAGCAATGCCACAGGCTCCAGCAGCCTCAACATGCACTAAATATGATATTCTTAAGCTCCCTAAATGTGGAAAATCTTAGAGAACACCTCAGTGTCCGTTTGCATTGCCAAAGGAGTAAGACAAGACAAAGTAATCAGTTTAGAGTATTCAATCTACTTAGAAAGAACAGAAAAAACAATACAGAAACTGGGTCTCTTATCATATAATTCAAGTCTCTGGGTTGTTATAAAAGTCCCTAAATTTTACAAATGATTGTCAAGATTGTGCTCTCCAGAATTCACGAATGTTCACTCAAAGTGCTTAGAGGCGTATTGGAGGTTTGCAAACGTGTGAACATAACTTAAAAGTCTGGTTTCTTTTGATGAGGGATGGAAATAGCTTCTTACAGATACAAGGTGAATGTTCTTTCTAATTGATAAATCCAATCAAACTGAAGGTTGGTATTGTTGCTATTGTCCTCCCTTTTTTTTGACACAGAGATAGTCACAGTAGTTATCTCTATAGCTCATATAAATGTGGAGCTTTGCACTGTTCAGGGGGTCAATACTGTATCAATCAATAGTGAATCATCTTTTGTCTTACACCATTCATTTTTAGCAAAGAACTTTATCCTTTTGACTGAGTTTTTAGCAAGACTGGCGATCAACTATTGGTAGAAAGATAGAAATGCTGAGCCTAGACAAGAAGCATGAAGACTGAAAGATTAAAAAGAAAGTACTATAAAAGAAATATCTGGACTTCTGGAAGATGGTGGCAGGGTAAAGACGCCGAGATCACTGCGTCCAGGCTTGCATAGGAATTGAGGGCGGAAAACGGACTATAGACTTACTTACTGCAAGTTTCAACCCAAACGAAAACACCCTGGAGTCACTAGAAGGTAGATAACTGAGGCAGAATAGGCAATTGGGGAGTTTGAACTCCCGGGAAAACCCAGGTGCCTGGAAGTTCTGCGGGCTGCAGGAGCCACTTTGCCCCACGCTAAACCCTGGAGGTAAAGAGGGACGACTCAGCTCAGTGAGTGGAGCCCAGGCTGCGGAAAGACTGCAAATCTGATCCTCAATACCTGGGTGAGGGAAAAACCACTGAAACTGCAGACCCGATCCAGAGCACCTGGGCGCCTCGCAAAGCCGCTGATCAGCTCCACCAGCTCGGGAACAGGCAAGATAGCGGCAGAATAAAGACGCCCAGACGACTACAACCAAACTCACACGGGATTATATAAAAAAGGACTATAGATTTTCATGCTATGAGTTTCAACTCAAATGAGAACGCCCTGGACTCACTAGAAGGAAAATCGGCGATTGGGGAGTTCCCATAAGGGAAGCCGCACAGGCAGGACCTGATCGGGAATTCCAGCGGCTTCCAACTGGCTCCACTACTTTAAAAATCTAGGCGCCTGGATGCCAGGAAGCATTGAGGGGGAAACTGCCTGAGGCTGAAGCTGTGGCTGCTCTGCAGCCTTTTGTCCCAGCCCTGCTACAACACTGGAGATAAACTGAGACAATTCAGCTAGGGAGAGGAAACCAAATCGTGAGAAAAGGCTGCAGCTCAGAACCAGAGACCCAAGGATAAGCCACAGACCTGTTGCTGACCTTTGCCCCAGCAGCCCCAACAAAGCCCTGGATATAAACTGATATAAACTGAGACAACACAGCTAGGTGAGTGGATCCTAAGCTGCGGGGGGGGGGACACGGAACCCAACCCTAGGATAATGCAGCAATTTAACAATCTTGCATGGGCAAATGCAACATAGAGAGGCCCTAGGAAATGCCTCAAACGGGGAGACTTGCTCAGGGGTCTACCTGCTTACCACATCTACCCACAAAAACTGTGGTAAAACCCTGGAGTTAAAGAGATACAACTGGGCTCTGTGAAAGGACCTCAGGGAGGGGGGAGGCACTGCTCAGGGATGGACTATTTGGACTAAACTAAAAGAGCCCTGAAAGCTCAAAGGAAGGACTGGCAGCCTCCTCAGCTGGGAGGATTTCAGCCCTCTGGCACTCCCCTGCACTCCTGTGGGGAGGGGGAGATCCCACCTCCACAACAGAGGCCCGAAGACTTGGGAGCCAGAAAAGCTCACAGTACTTAGAGTGTAAACAAAGCCAGCCACCAGCTCAGTCAAAGGCCCAGCTCCAGGGAGACCTACAACATTGCTAATTCATCATAGCCACCATGGGCACATCAAGCATAGAGGGAACTTGGGATATCCGAAGACTACAAAGATCAACAGACACCTTCCAGCAACACGGCCTCAACATGTTACTAGAAGAGGCTGAACAACACAAGAGTCCTCTGACTGTTGTCTGCTGAGACAACAGACACAATTACACACAGTGGGGGCTGGGAAAAACAACACAACTCAGAATACCCTCCACAACTGAAGTGTCTGGAAGTCCCT
>NW_004567105.1:18733196-18755681 GCF_000260355.1 Condylura cristata
ACAAAATGATGTAAAAATAAACTGTTATAATATATATATATATATATATATCTTTTTTCAGGTGTCCAAAAACGTCAACAATCATGCACTTAGCTTGACTGGGATACCCAGCGTGCATACAAAATTCACATACAATTTACTGAGTCACTTCATTAGCAGTCCTATATACCATATTTCTCATTAATTAGGAAATTCACTTTAGCTCTAGTGTCAATGGGTGGCCAAATGGCCAACAGAAGGGATAGTGATGCTGGGACAAATGTGGGCAGCCGCCCAGAAGCACACAAGGTGACTGCTGAGAAGCAACAGCCGCACCATCCTACCTGGTTTGCAGCAAGTAGCAAAATAACAGCATCTTTGAAACAAATGAAGCCTGCAGACACTGAAGTGAACAGGCAGCAAGAGAAGCAGGAGGCACAACCAGCCACAGCGGAGGGTCACTCGAGGGCTGGGTGCCCAGCGTGAGGTTCACTATGCAGGGCAGGCACTCTTCAGTCTTCTCAGCCACACTTATCCACATGGATGAAGATACCATCTGGGGCATTGTTATTGTTGCTGTGTTGCTTTGGGTTTTTTGCCTTTTTAATATAAGAAGCAATGCTCTATATCTGCTTTAGCTCTAGATACATAAACACACTACGAATTGCACTATTGCAAAACAGATTTAATGCCTCTACCAAACCCTGCAATGAGTTTTCTAGAATTTATAGCTGATTCCCTTGGCAAGGAATTATTTGCTTTCATAACCTGGTGGAATAATTTCAGATTGCAATGTATCCTTTTGTTTTCAGGACCACTTCATTATAGACACCGGGAAGGTGGCATGTTTTTACTTTCGGTGCTCAACAGAAGCTGAATTTTTAATAAAGAGAAAAGGGAAAAGTAGGCCACCATTAAAATACAGAATTCTTTCCCTGATTGGTTTCTGGCATTTCCTCATCCCACCTTGGGAATTGTCTTTTGCAAAGGAAAGATGTGGGCTTCTCTTGGGGGATACTTAGCAGCTAGAAGGTTTATAAAACTGAATAAATATGTGCTCCTGTTGAAATACAAATATCAAAATGGCACTTTTTACCCGCTCTTAAAAAAGCTCACTTATGCTGAAATCCTACACCAGCCTTATGCCAACCTTTGGCAGATAAACTTGTGACATTTCCGTTGCCACACTGACAGTAGCAATTCCGCCAAATCTTCTAAGGTTGGTGGTGGCATCATAAAGCTCAGTGCCTCGTTCCCTGGCCTTTATTATGCAATAACAACTTTGAACACTCATTAAATATATATGTCACTGCATATGTTTTCTAGACCTCTAGATTTGTTTCATAAATAGAAAAATACCAGAAAAATTTCTCCAAAGTTCTCTTTCTTTAAATTTTATTTCATCTTTGCAGAGAACTGGGGTGTAAGTCAGAGGTGAGGAGGTGAAGAGGATTTACCATTGAGAGTGGGGAGCAGGTGGATCTACTGAAATATACTGGTGAGGAGAATAGCAGACAAGACAGAAGAGGTTTGTTATGCCATATGGGTCAGCTCCATGGCCGGGGATCGAATTCAGGCATAACAATGATAACTGAGACTGAACCCCTAGGCCACCAGGGAAGCCCCAAAGTTTTGTTTCTTTAGAGAATTTACTTTCCTTAAAAATAAAATAACCTCAGGAATAGGGTAAGTGGCATTATGTTAGAAAATTCTTGATAATGACAAACTTATCTTGACTATTTCATCAAGGTTTTTCATTTTCCTTCCACTGGACATGTTCACTGATTATACTGAGGCATTTTCTTAGCCAGTAGGAACCGAGTCCCAGTGTTTAACACTGTAATCTTTCGCCACAATGAGGTGGAAGTCAAGAACCCTTTCTTCCAAGGACAATTTGGAGTTGACCCATTCCAGGCAACAGCGTGACTGCTATCATTGCTATTATCATCAACAATGATGATAAGTGTGCAAACATATTTTCTGATAGCTGTGTTTTTCTTGGGCCCTTCAGTCATGCATTTATCCAATAAACAAGTATTTACTGAATGGCTGTTACATGCCAGGTATTATTCTAAATACTAGAGGTACAGAGATTCATAAATTATCATTCTTTCCCTTCAGTTGCTCATACTTTAGAATGAAAAATACCATGGACATTTGTGGCACAAATCAATACTAGAAAGCCCATGTAGCCAAAGTGTTCCACTGACAATGAAGAGACAAGTGGTAGGTTATGGATCCTAAGAAGGCTTCACAAAGGGCAGGTTTCACAGAGCACAAAGACATTTTCATCGCTGAGGTAGGACTGAAAAAATGAAAATGGACATACAATTCTGACCCCACAAAAATTCCTAAGCTTCTAAGACTTTTTTTATAGTTAGTGATTTTTGTTTCTAAAAGTTAAATAGATAAAATGCATGTTGCTTCATGTGATCATAATGTTTAAACTTATGAAGGAAAAAGTACAGAGAGAATTAAGAATCTCAGGAGTGGGAAGAACTACAACTTTATATATGATGACTACAGAAGCCTTCTCTGAGATGATGACATGTGAGTTGAACCCTAAAGGAAGTAGGGAAAAACCCACAGTTACCTAAGGAGAGATCCTTCCAAGCAAAAAGTGTGTATGCAAAATCCCTAAGGTTGTAACATGGCCACCATTGTTGATCAACTCCAAGGAAGACAGCATGGCTAGGTCAGAGTAAAATAAGATGTATGAATTGACGCTACCTTGGAGGATTCCCTATGAATTCCAGAATCCTAAGGAAGTCAGTGACAGGTTGGAGCAGGTTAATACCATTTCCCTTCTATTCTGAAAGTATTAAGAACAGACTGGAAGAAAGAAGGGTAGAAATAGGAGCACCAGTCAGCTCTTGCAGGAATGTAAGTTGGAGATGGAGTTGGGTCTTGATCTAGGAAGGTAGTGAGAAGTAATCAGCTTCTGGATACTTCTTAAAGGTAAAACTAACAAGAGTTATTGATAGATTGGATGGGGCTGTAAGAGGGGAGTCCAATATGTATCCATGGATTTTCATCAGACCTAGAAGGATGGAATTGTCACTATAGAACAGTTACTTGAAGGAAGCTGAGGAAATTTAGAGTATCTCTGTTTTAGGGTCTGCATGGAGAAGGGAAAATAATGAACCACCACTGTGGGATGTAATTTACTTCTGCAAAAAAAGGTATTTCTCCACAATTTAATAACAGAACTCCGTATCTGCAAATGAAGAGTGAAACATCTATGCCCAGGGATTCAGAGATAAGCAAGAAGAAATGCCTGGTTGATGTCAAGGAGGTTGCTGTTCTCCCTCCTCTTCCAAGTGATTTCAAAACAAAAAGTAAGAATTTGATTAATCAGATTACATAAGGCTAGGAGGTATTAGAATGTATAGAAAGAACAAAACGTAGGATAACGTTAATTACAATAGGAATACCAACAATGGCAATGTGGGAGAGAAAGTCCTCAAGTGGGAGTAACACAATAAGATTTAAATGTTAAAGATCATTGTCATAGAAATAAAAACAGCTGGAATAGGAATTGAAAGGTTGGGAGTTTCTACCTAATATTGATATTGGGAAAATTAGTTAATACATAACTTTCAAACAGGGATTTTTCTACCCCCCAATGGATGTCTGGCATGCTGAAGAGTAAAGAGTAAACATAACATTTAAAGTGGCATTTAAACCTCAATTTTGTGGAGAATAAAAGTTTTCTCTTAAAAAAAAATCAAACAAATTACTACATTATTCTGTAGAAAAATAATTAAGACTTCCTTCCTTCATTCCTTCCTTAACGTTCATTAAGTATGTACTCTGCTACTCTGAACAATGGCATCCAGGCAGCAAACAAAAGCAACCTTGATGTATGGAACTTGTTATCTTACAATCAAGACAGATATTGGGCATGCAATTACAGAAGGAAGAATGACTGTCAAATAAATCCCTTAAGGGCAGCAGGACCCAAACCTCCTGGGGTAGAAATACACATTCACTGTCTTCTAGAATTGGCAATATTGGGGGGCAATGTGGGATGAAAACTAATACACATTATGAGTCTCAAATAACTTGGAAGGGAAAATAATTAGAACTGTGTTAACGGAGGCTTTACAAGTAATCATCAAAAATGGATTAAATGTGGAATCATCAGAAGAAATGTATGTAGAGAAAAATAAGGGCCAGAGTTAGAAAAGACTGTAAGAGCCATCAAGTCAGGATGCAAATCTTAAGAGATGGACTGGATGGACGGCTCATGGAAACAGCATGCAGGCTGCTGGGCTCTTTGGTCAATAATACTTCCTACAGTGGATGGCTTTGAGGGGCATTCTGATGGCTACTGAAAGATTTTTTTTTTTTTTAATGAGCAGAGTGATTGGATTCAGAAATAACTTTGGCTGACTCCAGTCTCAGCCACTTAATAATTCTATACCACTGGCCAAATTATTTATGAGTCAATTGTAAAGGTTAAATGAAATAATACATGTAATGCACACTCTCCAGTGCATAGAACATTAGAGATGATCAATAAACATCAAAGATGATCAATAAATGTTAGACCTGCTCTCTTTTCCCTTTAGTTGTGAAATACATTCATTTGCTCAATATGCGTATTTGATGGCTCTGCAAGATAAAAAAAATAAGGTGATGGTATAAAGGTCCTAAGATACATATCTTCTGCCCTCAAAATTGATTCACTAAAAAGTGTGAATATATAAAGCATTATTAACAACTAAAATGGCATGAGAAGCAAACAGGATCTTCAGCAGAGGAGAGGAGCACCCGTATCTCACTACTTGGACTGTTGTGAAAGTTGATGGCTCTAAAATTCTTACAGGTGACCCCACTTTCCCAGATGCCCAATTATGCTACCAAAATGAATACCTTAAAGTTTAGCATAGAGCTATGAAAGCTAACACTGGGTAGACCCTTAGTGAATTACCATGGCGTACCCTCTTTTACCCAATCCTGTATCATCTTAATGTCTGAACACTGTCCTTTACAGCATGGCACCTTGAATTGGCTGTATATTACACTGGAGAGTATCCCATGTCAGAATCTCTCAGATTGCTCCCCAAAAGCCCTTTCAAGAACCTCTTATCAGCAGAATAGACACTTGCATGATCACTCCAGGAATGTGAATTTGTGCTAGTGCATCCAGATGGTGCCACATTGAAATCAAGTTAGATAAGGTTTGATTATGATTTAGTGCTGCAAGAACTTTCTTTCCAAGAATACATAGAACTCAGTGAGTATTCTAGGAAAATAATTATTATAATAACAAATTAATCAAATAAGGCTCAGTTGAATCTGAGGAACAGCTTCAGTCTGAGACGACAGACTTACTCCATGACATCAGGAAAACTATCTGTCCAGTCTAGGTTTTATATGCTCATCTTCCAAATCTGTGTGCAGGTGGTAGAGACAGCGGAGGTAAAGACACACAATTGTCATTTACTACGCACCTACAATGAACCAAATACTAAACTAGGAGCTTTGCTGTCATCTCAATTAATCATCAAACAACCCATTGAAGAAGAATCAAACATTCCTTTATGCATTTATTCAATGAGTGTTCCCTAATAGCTTACTTTGTGCTAGTCACCGTATTAGGTGAAGGCTATAAGATAGTGAGGTGAACCCAGTTTCTCCCCTCCTGGCCCCACAACCATCACATCTGATGACACTTGAAGCCAGGGAAGTGTCTACATTAGCCATTAGTGGGTAGAGACTGAAAACATTCATTCTGACTCCCGTAACAGGCCTCCACCCCCACCCCCAACACTAACAGCAACCATGGTTCTCATTTTAGTTTTCTATATCTTCCTCCCCTGCGGAGTCTTCCTGGACATTTTCTTTTTTTCTAATTGCTTCCTTCTTCCCCATGAAATAAAAACTAGATTTGTCACATTGGCTGAACCTTGAAAAATAAGATTGTAATATCTAAGATAATTTGACTGCTCCGCCAGGACCAGTTTTCAGTTGGGTGAGGGTGATATTAGACCAGTTGAGAATACAGGCTCTAAACCACTTCCTTATAGACATCAATTCATTCCTAAGCCTAAGAGCACTGGGGATTTAACAGCAACAACAGAAAGTGTGAAACACTCCCCTATTCTCAAAAAAGTTACAATCTAGTTTCAGGTTACCCTGCTAAGTTTATAAAACTCTCAACCACAGAACCCAATAATTCCAATTCTAGATGAATTTAAGTATATCTTTAAAAGATTGCAAAGAAGAAATGATGAACTACTTCAATTAACAAAATATTCATCTGCCATCACTGAGTAGCCAAGTCACAA
Source organism: Condylura cristata (assembly GCF_000260355.1). NCBI lineage: Eukaryota > Metazoa > Chordata > Mammalia > Eulipotyphla > Talpidae > Condylura > Condylura cristata. The sequence goes on from NW_004567105.1 coordinate 18,739,472, forward strand.
TCACTGCACACTGTGTGTCTTAAAAAAAAAAAAAAAAAAAACAGGGTAGATTCTTTCTTATCTTGAAAATCCAGGGAATAGATCATTCCATGGGCTTCTACTCTCTTTGTATCTCTCTATCTTCACTAGTAGCTAGAAGGCCTTGCTGAAATTCATTCGGCTCAGAATGGCTCACATAAATAATATGGCCCCCATTCCTATCACTCCCCTCCACATGAATGACACTGAATGGGATGATTCTTTTATTCAAAAGAAAGGATTTTGATGAATTCATTGCTTACAGGCAGAAGGGGGAAAAGCAATTCAAAACCACATTTTGAAATTAAACCTTCTGAGGTCTGAACAAGCATGATTGCCAGTTCTTTTATGCGTTTCCAACATTGCCACAATTAATATTTTAAAAGCAACTTCACCAGTGACATATTTAGAAACAGAAATCTTAATATTCCGTTCCCGGTAGCCACATTCCATTGCTCAGCAAAGCAGAGGGAGCCCGGTGCAGTGGCAGTGGCCTGGCCAAGGGGAAAGGGGTGGATGACCACAGGGGCTTACAGATGAGCCTGGGCAAAGCCCTTCTGCCCTTCTCTCCAAACTCTGCCTGGTGAATACAGGAACTGGCTCTCCTCTCTGCCCCTCCACCAGGCTTGTGCCTAGCACCCTGGGGGATAACCACAGTTATTTATAAATAATCCCCTCTTGGAAAGGTCAGGTTTTATGATGTGTTTATGACCCTCTCTGACCAAATAAGCTCACTTATGTTGGATTCTCTGTTGGGGACAGGGAAGGTATTTTTAAGCAGATTCAATTTATTTCCAAAGCTCTGTGTCTAACAAAAGGCAGGAGAGAATAACCTCTTGGCCAGCACCAACAGCTAAAAAGCAGTTGACACCTTAAGGCACACCTTCTTTCCTCCCATTTCCTCTTCTCTATGTTAGAGAAATTTACTTCTTTCCAGCCTCTGCTATTCATTCTTGCAGAAAGATCCCCAAGAGAGAACTATTTGCACACTGGTCATTTTCCATATCTTCACTGGACAATGATGAAATCCAGTGTTATAAATCGGTTTACACAAATGTGTGATTTGTCTTCGGGCATAAAATTCTAGTTGACCAGCTAGACTCTAGTTGAGTCAAGAACCACTTGGTGGGACTGAACAACCGTGTGTTTCTTTGTTCATGGATGCTAACCCCATGACTTCAACCGCATATTGACCCCCGGGCCAATCGTTTCCACTTACAGCCTCTCAGAACCACCATAGCAAACTCATTGCTCAAATTCTGGGAAGCAGCTAACTCTTTTATACTGAAAGTTAAGCCATCAAATGCCTACCACCTCCAAAAAAATAAATCTGCATTTTTCTATTTCTGTACGTGACAACATCAACCTGTTAGTCAGCACAGCTCAAAGAATCACATTCAATGCCCCTTTTCCAAGCTTCCCAGCCCAGCCCACCACCCACTCAGCCAAGGCTTTGCCTTCCTCCTCCTCACTGTATACAGATCCTCCAAAGTATCTCCTAGAGCCTCAGGAGAGTGATCCAAGACCTTCACCCATGTTTCTAATCCAATCTCTCTCCCATCTCCTCTAGGATTTGAGTCCATTCATTAATATCATCCCTTCAAATTCTCTGCTTCCCACTAGATCCCTATTAAAGAGATCTGGTAAGTCTCAGTCTGCCTCCTGGCTCTCTTATCCCCACCCTTTCATCTTTAAAATTAGAAATATTTTCCTATCAAAAGTGTGGTGGGAAAAGTCCAAAATAACCACTACAAACTGTCTGGCTCATTGTAAACCCCGACTTCAACAAAATCCTGGTTACTTTTCACAAAGCTAGACACTGAGAATAATTAAACAATAACATTTATTAGCCTTCACTACTAGCCAGTCACTGTTCAAAATGCTTTTCACATATTGATTTAATAATCCCAATAAATATTTACAAGCTGTACTAACTGTAGAAGTAGTCACAATTACAATGTCCAGATGAGGATACCAAAGCGTGCAAAAAGCGTCAAATTAAAGTGAAATGCAGATCATTCATAACCTCTGCACTAGACTTCCTCTAAGATATCAAAGTCCTTGGCCTCTCATATTCTATAGACAAGTAAACAGTTACATAGCAAGCAAAGAGTTTTAGCATGTAAAAGGAACACAAAAGAAAGACAAATATTTGCTGAGAAGGTGCTCAAGACTAAGCCTTGAAAGACAGATGTTATTTTCCTTATCTCTGTTATTTGATGACTGATTGCAAAGTAATCCAAATACAACTCTGATATTATCTCCTGCTTAAAACTTGCAGATTGTCAGGCCCTCACTGGTGATACTAAGCACTAAGAAGCGAAAGGCACTTCAGCATGAGCTCGATCCCAGCCCCAGAGATGACCCACATGGAGCGGCAGACCTCTCCTGACCCACCTGCTGCTCCCCTCAGCAGTGTACTTCATCAGTCGGCCTGTTCTGCTCTACACTCTGTCTCTGGTGAATCCTCTCACCGCCCTTGCACCTCTGGCCTGTACTCCAGTTCTATATGCATAAAAAAAAAAAATGCAGATTGTCATTGCCCATCCAATAAAATCCAATCCTCTACCTGTTCTGGTTGCTGCTCATTTTACCCCCCAGCACCAATATCCAACCTGTGTTCCACCTGCTCCTTTCTCCAGTAAACCCCTCCTCCTAATTATCACCTTGTCTAGAGCCTCCTTATTCTTCAAAGCTCAAATTACTAGTCTCCTGTTATATCTGCTAATGTTTCTTCCATACATCATCCCTTTCTCCCCTCTAAAAGTCCACAACCTGATTTATATCAAACTTACACTAATGATTTCTAAATACAGATATTATCTTTTTAAATTCGAAGGTCCTTTAGGAAAAAGGTAACGTTTACATCCTTATGCAAGACAGGATACTAAAACTGTGCTAATGGAGATCCAGAAACCAGGATTCTTCCAGACTCCTCTGTCTCTCACATCTCTGCCCTTTTCTCCATCCTGATCACTCACTAAACCCTGTCCTCACTTTCTTCTAAAGAGCTCTTACACCACCCACTCCGCTCTATTCCCACGTCGCCAGCTTTAATGCAAGCCATCATCTTCTATTACTTTAATGTTCATGCTACTTAAATTGGCAAACTTTACTGTAAAGGGTGAGACAGCAGATATTTTTGGCTTTTTGAGTTACAAAATCTACATGGCATGCATTCAACTCTGCACTGTTAACATGAAAATAGTCACACACAATACATAAAGAAATGTGCATTGTGTTGTGCCAATACAACTTTATTTACAAAAGCAAATAATTACTAGAAAAGATGCAAAGATGTGCCTTAGAAATAGTTTTTCAACCCCAAATCTATATGCCTAATTGTATTGAAATCTATCATCTATGTAGAACCAAAGTTATGCTCTGGGGAACTAATCATATTCCCCAAAGATCTGCAATGCAGTCACCCCTGCCTTTCTTCTTTCATTTCCTTCCATGTCCTCTGCCCATAATCATTCCCCCTACTATCCAGAAGAAAATCTTCACTCACCTTCTAAAATCTAGCTCAGAACTCAATTCTTCCAGAAAATCTTTCTGATTTATCACCCCCAAAGCTAGTTATAGACTTTTCTTCTCTCTCTCTATACTTAGCTTGAGCTTCTTTGAATTCAAGAATCTCACAATTAAAATTGCCAAATTTGGTTACCTCGTAGACAGGGAGCTCTTTGCAAAGAGCAAAACTATTTCTATTCTACTTCTATATCCTTTAGCTCCTGATACATAGTAAGCATTCAACAGATGTTCTCATGTTTGAAGGATGGCTGGTCCCAAATGAGAAATGCAATCACTTTGCAAGACCCAAAAATGTGCATGTCTCAGTATTGGTCAGATAACATCAGATCAAGAAGTCAGGGAGTGGTCAAGTTTAAAAGGCGACAGCTAAAGATTCTGTTCAGGAAGTGGAGAGTAGTTCTTTGTGGAGTACTTAGAGCAGTGTGAGGCAGTAATTGCCTTTTCATTAGTTTTGAAAAAGAATGGAAAATCTCATGTTTTGCCAAGTGTCCTTGTACTTATTTCCTTATGTAGATTAACTACTCATGAAGCTGAATTGTGGGTAAGCACTAAAAAGGTTAGTGTGAGTGGGGGAGTTAAATGGATCACATTTATTTGTGCTGAATTTACAAGAAGAAAAGGGGGAGTCAAGGAAAGGACAATGAGGTAATCCACGATAAAACAGAATGGGAGGAAAGCATTTCACTGCTATCTAAAAGCTATAATTTTTATCATGTACATCCATAAAGGGCAAGGTAGAGACCATGAGAATTAGAGAAGGACTAGCAACTCCTTCTTTTTATTCTCTGAATGTATGGTGATCTCATTCAATCTCTGTGTGGGTCTCTTTGTATATGTGTATTCTTGTATACATGTGTGTTTCTGTGTGATGAATCCTTGGGGAAAAAAATAAAATAGTACTGCATGACTTTGGGAAAGAGATCAAATCTTGTGTATAAAATGAACAGATCACAAAGTGGTCACACATGTATTCATTCTCCTCTTGACTATGGCTTCAAAAGAGAAAAAGAATGGACTGGAAGAGTGCACAGGACCTAGAATAAAAAAAAAAAAAAAAACTGTAGAAACAATTGGTAAACTACAAATACTGCCACTGAAATAAATTCATTAGAAACTCCCTATCAGGCCCTCGCTAGCGGCGCAAAGAGTTAAAGTGAAGCACTAACCAGCAACCTGCAGCCACTGCGGCATGAGTTCAATCCCCAGCCATGGAGGAGACCCACATGGTACAGTAGACCTCTCCTGTCTTGCCCGCTGCTCCCCTCAGCAGTGTACTGTGTCGTTTGCCTGTTCTGCTCCCTTCTCTGCCTCTGGTGAATCCTCCCACCCCCACACCTCTGGCCTGTACCCCAGTTCTGTATGCATAAATAAATCTTTTTAAAAAACAAAACCTCCTCTCTCTACAGAAGTTACATTTCTACACCCTTTTATTTCTTAAGTTATGCATTCTATGAATCTCTAAGCAGCTAAATGTCAAAACTTGAAATCTAAATCCAACACCACTCTTAGATTATAGAACAAAAAAGTCAGAAAAATAAAAAGTCATGTCTATCTTTGGGTATGAGTTTTTCTTATGAGTCGCTTGGTTTGCAGGGCATGAGGCGGCCATGTTGTGTCGCACCTTATTTTCCACACACGGTGAAGGGCGAATTCAGCAGCTTTCTCATCAATTGGCCAAGACAGAGAATTTATGGGGAATTCAAGCCAAAGGAAAACTTATTCAACAGCCCTGCAATATGCTGAATGACTTTCTGTAGCGGTTAAATAACCCAGGTGACTCTTTAATCTCTCATCTAAATGCTAGGAAAATAAAACTTGCCACCATTTTATCCAGCTATACAGGGAAGCGCACCCATTTAAATAAACAATATTTATGTTTCAATCTTCACAAGTCTGGAAATACAGTCCAAATGCCAGGTAATCAACATGAGCTCCTGGGTCACTTTATTTTCAGATTCAGGCAGAAGAAATACAAATCTGAAACACTGTCTCTGAGGATTGATGAAGAGTTGACAAAATAAGCTTTTTATGAGAAAGAATGAAGAAAAAGTACACCAGTACATAAGATTATATAATCATCTGCTAATAATATCATGATTAAGAGATGCTAGGAATTAGGACTGATTTTTTCGTCTCATTTCATTAATTTACCCCAGAGAATCTCAGGTTACCTTCCTAAGCCTCTGTTTGTTCATCTAGAATGTGGAACATTTAATTTTCTATCTGATTCACAGGTTTGAGGAAATAATCAAACATAATCCATATGAAAGTGTTTTGAAAACTATAAGATTTGATAAAGATGACACTGATATGTGAGTTATTGTTGTTGTTGTTGCCATTACCGATACATTATGAAGAGGAAATGGTCAACATAGATGAGAAAGGCAGGTGTCTCATAAGCATTTAACCTGACTTATATGAGGAATATGCCTTATGCACTTGGATTGGTAAATATTCGTATCAGGATACAATGGGTACATCTTTTACATAAGATAAAGGCCAGGTGACTTCAAGGGTCTTTTCCAACTTTGAGATTCCAAATATCAATGTTTCATTAAAGATCTTATTCCCATTGGGTGATCATTCTTATATGAGTGTTTTTAAAAATTTGAGTGAGAAGCTATCTCTTAGTTATACACACATATCCATCAGTTTATTATCCTGCAACAGGGATAGGAACAGGGAAAATGATGTGATTGAAGTCTAACTGTTACCTTTTCTGAGTCACCTGATACTTTTACTATAGCTCTAGGTTGAAAATTGGAACTCTTGACATCTATTACACTTGCCTTTCAAGGTTTTCCTCCTAACTCTCTAAGGTTTGTTTGTTTTTCAGTCTATTTCCCTAGCTTCTTTCCCATAAATATTCCATAAATATTGTCATTCTCCAAAATTTTGGTTTGACCTTCTCCCTTCCTCTGAGAGTTACCACTGAGTGATTTCAACTAGGCATATGTAATGAACTCAACCATAAGGTGTTAACTACCAAGTTAACACCAGATAAATCACCACAGCCTTCTCTCCCAACATGCATATTAGATACGACCAAGTGTGTAAGAGCCAAAGGCCCGAGTGCGGAACTTGTCTCCTCCTATCTAGCATTCCCTAAATTTGAAGTCTGATCTCTTGCTGTGGCCTACATCTACCTTAAAATTCAAATAAGCATCATATTTTTGTGAGGAAGACCTGGATATTAGCCCCAAACTAACCAGATTCAAATCCTAGCTCCATCATTGACAAATACCTAAACACTACCACATCACCCAGTTCCTTTGAGACTTTGATTAATTACTAAATAAAATATGGGCTAATCTAGCTCAATCCCAAACCCAATTTAGTTATTTAAAAAATACTGGTTCCGGGCCCTCCCTGGTGGCGCAGCCGGTTAAAGCACAACACTAAGAAGCTAAAGCCACTTCCGCATGAGTTCGATTCCCGCCTGTCCCGGAGGAGATCCACATGGCGCAGCAGACTTCTCCTGACCTGCCCGCTGCTCCCCTCAGCAGTGTACTTCATCGATCTGCCTGTTCTGCTCCCCACTCTGTCTCTGGTGAATCCTCTCACCCTCTGCATCTCTGGCCTGTACCCCAGTTCTGTATGAATAAATAAATCTTTAAAAAAAAAAATACCGGTTCCTTTTTCTTCTACTCCAGAAATGTTCCATTACTCAGATTTTCTTCAACGTGCTATGATTTATGTACATAACTATGTTTTTGCACATGCTGTTCCTGTTGCCTAGAATGGCCTCTTTTCACCACCCCACTCTTCATGCCTGCCAGACAGGCTATTACGCAACCCTTAAGAATTTAGTTATCCAGAAATATTTCCTCAATAACACCACACTAAAGTCAGAGCCAGGTACTCCTTCCTCCAGACCTTGGAAGCTTTTATTTCTAAGCCTTTTACTTCATAGGAAACATAGTTATTTATATCTATTCCTCACACTAGATTGTGAGTACACTGAGAGTTAGATATACTCAAAGTCATGCTGTATGATGCCATAATTCCAAAGATATGGTTAAACCCCAGAGCTAATACAGCTTAGCACCAACTCATATGAGTTATGAAAATCACTTTATTAGTAGTTATTAATTAGTATTAGTTAACAGAGGGTCAGGGAAGATAACTGTGTTTTAACACTAGTTATATATTACAGAGGAAATGGAAGTGTGCTTTGAAGTTCTTTTAAAAAATGAATATATTCAATGTTTCTTCTTCTGAATAAAATATATCTTCAGAATATATGGAGTTCTCCTTTTTTAATATAAAATCTACTTTGAACATCCCAGATCATGTTGACTCCAGAGTTACCACTTGATTAATTATGTCAAATATCTAAGTTAGCTATCTTACTATTAAAAGAAAATATCTCAATGTCCCACCCAACATTCACAGCTTAGTCAATGGAAACACTTTCTGAAAAACTTCAAAAGGAGGTTTTCTGTTTCGCAAGGAAAGTATTCTTCTTTTCCATTCTTCTCTCTTCCCATGTTGATAAATTTCAACATTTTTAAGCTGTGATTAATTGGTTGCTTTGTTTTGTCTAGAACACTGCTAGTAAAAAAGAAAAATTGTGTCCTAGAAAAATTAATAATAGACTCAGGAAAATGAAGGATCATCTCTAACATGGAGAACAAAAATTTCACCTAATCCAATCCATTCCCTTCACATTCTCCACCACATGCACACACATTCATACACACACAAACATACACAATGCCTTCCAGAAATAATAACAAAATGATGTACCATTCCAAAAAAGCAAGGTATTCATTCTGCAAAGCATGGCATTTTGCTGGGTATGTGAGCATGTGATTCTCCATCCTTCAGCAAAGGAAAAGTTGTGAATCTTCAGGCCTTTGAAGTTAGCGGGTTTGAGTGTATTCTATGACTGGGGGATTAGAATGAGGAAAAGATCAAATAGCGCAATAGTTTCTCTTTTCTAGTAAATGTCACTGGAAAAGCATTGCTAATAAATATTGTCCTTCACCTTAACCATCACAATAGCCTCATGTAAACACCCTAGAGCTTATTTTTAACTTCTATTCTCCTTATGACTAATTGTTATCAGTTATCAACTCTCATTATTTTCTTTGGACAATCAAGGTCAAAGAGAAGCAGGTTTCAGATTGCCAGCTGGGTGCTATCACTCACTCATTCCATTTTCTGCTATTTATGTTCTAGACTTAACCCAGGATAATATATCAAGGTTGAGAGTCATCTCAGCTTTCTCATATCTTGATTGTGAAACAGGAAAGCCAAAGAGGATGATGACTTGATGATAAGGTTCTTTCTGTGGGACTCTAGACCTACTATGCTACTATGCTAGCACTATGGTTTCAGAAGAGGATCCCAACCTGTGGGCAATACTAAGTCTTCCCTCTTAGAAGGAAGGAACAGTTTTTTCTCACTGTCATTCTCCGACCACTTCACATAGACTTTCTTGGTCATGGCCATCTCCCTCACTTAAGGCCACAGACTCATTAATTTTAGGCTTGAAAATCCTCACAGAGGCTACATCAGAATAAGTTAACCAAAGTGTGTCAAAACACATTTATTTCACCTTACTGGACAGCTTAGTATTTTCACAGAACAATGTAGGGTCCATCCTACATTGTAAGCGCTAAATGGGTTTATATATAAAACTTTAGGACATTTGGTATACAGTAAGGACTCAATTATTATTATGCTGATGTGAGACAGCCTCGGGTATTGCAAAATAATAGTATTCTGGATAGCAAGACATCTAGGTTTAAATCCTGACTCTTCTTACCTATGTGATGGAGATGCTATTCAACCTCGAGGAACCTCAAGTTCTGATCTAGAATATACTAATAATTTCACTTCCCGTATAGGGTTTTCAAAGGGTAACAGGATCAAATGAGGTAAAGGTCTTGAGAATCTTTCATGAACCATGCAGTGTAATCATAGGAAGGTCAAGTAACAAACACATGGTGGCAAAGAACTTGTTTAATTAATGAGCATTGAATAAAATTTGGTATACGGGTAATAAATTCCTCACCAGCGCCACCATTATCTCTATCCCCCTCACTCAGATTTGCTATTCTACTCTAATTCTTTTGCTCATTCATTTCATCCATGCTGATACTTGTCTGACGGCAGTAAGGGTTCACCCAATGGTAAATAGTGACTACCTAAGAGTTTGTTTCTTTGAAAAACTGCTGGGTGTTTACTAACGGACTATTCTAATGATATCAATAATGCAGAGCAATACCTGGTAGCTTTTCAAAATAATGCCCTATAAATTATCTTCATTAATCATTACCATAGTCCTCTGACACTGGCATGTTATTAGTATCTTTACATTACAAGTCAGAAAACTGTCTTACTTACTAAAACCAAGCCCAAGAATAAGAGGACTCCAAATGACCTGCTCCCAATTTTCAGCATGACATCATGCGCAAAAGTGCACCCTGCATAACCAGACTGCCCCCAATCACACACTAACTGCCATGTATCTCTGTGTGATTGTAGATGAGTTATTTAAATTATCTGTGCCTCAGTCTCTTAACCTATAATAGGGAGGGACTAATGACACTTAGCTCATAAGGTACTTAAAAGAAGTAAGTCAAAGTATGTACACATTTTGTGAGTCATGCACGAAGAGAATTTACCAAGTATCATAATTTAATCTGAGATTCAATGTCCTCAACAGCATACACGCAGTCCCTTTCCAAATAGTTCTTCTTTCTGATTTTGCACACACTTGCTCTTCACCGTCTTTATCCAAAGTTGACTTAATATGATGTATGACATCTATAGATGCTTGATGAAGCTTACTGAGAAATAAATGAAGAAAAGAAGACAAACCTGGAGGAAAGAAGGTAGGAAGGGTGGAGGGGAGGGAGGTAGGCTGATGTCACCTCACTAGTGACATCTCCACTAGTAGAATCCCACTCCCACCTCAAAGCCTTTACAAGCTTTTCATTTTGCTCAAGATATATAAAGGATAATGAACTTTTGAAGAGTCAGCAAAACCAAGGCATTTTTGCACTTTGTGTGACTTGCTTTTTCCAAATTACTTTTGCTTATCTCTATATTGCCACTATAAAAGGTTGTTTTTCCATCATAACCTACCTTTGAATAATTTGTATTTATTGCAACATGAAGAGATACCATTGAGGTAATTTCATTTATAGTACAGTCATATATACATAAATGGAAGTAATATGCAGAGTATTTTTGCAAGCTTTCAAGTCTTGAAAAGAATTGTATTATATCTTCCTGCAAATGGTTGAGTCACTAGGCTGTACAGTCCTGTAAAACAGGGAGAAAGACTAACAGACCTGAGCATTGCACATTACCAAGCACCTCTGCCTCTTTTTTAGAATTTGTGTCCCTTGCAAACCTGACTTTGTTAAGATCAATAAAAAGAAAACATTTCTAAAATTTTAATCACTATTTAACCTTCCTAGCTATAATCCCTTTTTATGTAACATATGATGCATAGAATTAAGTATGTTGATAAATTACGTTATTAGCAAAGAAAGTAATTAGAGCTTTTAAAACATAATGCTCCAATTTTTGCATTTTGTTAGTACTATGTCTAGATCTATAACTTTTCTCAATAGCCAAAAGAACAATTTTAATATCCATTTGAATTTTTTAACATTTTGATCAGGAATATCGATGAAAATCTGCATTGCCACTTAGTCCACAGGTTCTCAGACCCAAATGTTGGTTTTGGTTTGTGTCTTTTCTTTAATTGGGTATTACATGTTTCCCAAAAGAAAATGTGTCAATAGATAAAAAGAAGGCATTTCAGTATTACGTACACTCTTTTTCATGAATGATACAACATTTGTTTCTGGCTTATTACCAGATATAAATACAAATGAAGGAAATTTTGGATTCATGTTCATCCTCATTAGTCGAAGTACATCCTCATTAGTCGAAGGAAATCAGTATTATGCTGTTTTCACCCTAACTTCTTTGCCCAGCATTTTCTATTCAGAAATGTACTGTACAGTACTATACAGTAGCCCAAAGAAGTTAAGCATTACAGGACTAAGAGTTAGACTTAAAGCTTAACTTATACTCAACAAGTCCCATCCTTTCTACTTCTGCTATATAGTATGTACAGTTGAATATATATTGCTATTTCAACTTTTCATATCTCGGCTTAACCAAAACAGCTCTGACAAACCAAAACATGCTCATGGGCAAACCTTGTAAAATTTCCTTGGGAAAAATGTTTTTCTTCTTCTCTATTGTTTCATTTTGATTTTCTTCATTCCTAAGCCCAGCATTACCATGATTAGAGCCACCCAACATTTTTTTTTATTTTTTTACCTAACAGCTTTCTGAAGGTGAACATACATACATACATACACACACACACACACACACACATATATATACACACATATATATAATATATAAAACAAATGATATATAAACAAGATCTATTTTTAAAGTGCTTACTTTAAATGTTCTTCAGTTTGAAGTATTTTTCTCAAGCAACTTACAAAAAAATTAAGTCAAATGAAAAAATGTTGCTATGGCAGAGAAGAAACCTTTCAATTGTTGCTGGAGTTCACTTTGTGAGCTAAAATTGTGCCTAGTGGCCATTCCACTGCTCCCCCAGTAAAAGTGTGGAACAACTCTTTTTCACAGTTACTTGGCTTACTGGCTAGGAACACAGTCATAAAATCCCTTGGCAAGGAACTTAATTTTTTCTTATAAAATTTAGCCAATAATATATGATTTTAAAGGAACAAAATGTCACTTCCTGGAGGCCTGCCTGGTTAAACTGGTTAAGCAGTATATTTTTATGAGGTTAAGCAGAGTGTGAAGATAATGAAGCATCATGGTTCAATGACAGGGACAGCAGAGGAAAGTTTTCCTTGTTCAGACTTGCTTTCTCCCTCCACCTCCTACCCCCCTCAGTCCGCAAGCTCTGTGCATTATCCACAGGATAGCTTCAGTCATCTGAATTCAGTCAGTTAATCTGTACATTATCTACAGGATAAACTGAGTCATCTGAATTCAGTCTTGAGGGTTCATCAGAACTAGGTGCAATGTAGGAGAATGAAAGATGAAGGCAGGTAAACAGAATTTGTCTAAAAAGTCAAATAGGTTAAAACTCAGTATGTAGTTTTTATTCACAATGGAATTAAAATCTCAATATTTCTTTTCCAGTACCAGGTTCTAGTCTGCCATATTCTCCTAACAGACAATCTGAGTAAAAGCTCATCTGTCCTATTCTGTGAGTTTTCACTCTGTAGGTCTATCAAAAAGCATAAATTTACCTTCAGCTTCTTTCCCCAGATTACCCAGATTATAAGTAATCTTCCACAGTATGCTACACATCTGGCTGTCACTAAACACCCCTCTCTGGAGTGTTGCTAGAGTTTGCCTTCATAATATGGCAGGATAAGTCAGAGGAGGCTTCTAGAAACAGGTCAAGTTACAAGTTTGCCTTCTTGGGGCAACTAGAGCTTCCCATGGGTCTCCAAGAAGAGGTAATGGATAGATTTCCTTTGTTTTTGTTTTTGTTTGTTTTTTTAAAGATTTCTTTATTTATGCATACAGAACTGAGGTACAAGCCAAAGGTGCAGGGGCGGTGAGAGGCTTCACCAGAGACAGAGTGGGGAGCAGAACAAGCTGATCGACAGAGTACGCTGCTGAGGGGAGCAGCGGTGGGCCAGTAGAGGTCTGCTGCACCATTCATGCAGACCACCTCTGGGTTCGGGATTGAACTCACACTGAAGCAGCGGGGCTACCTTACAGTGCTGCTTTCTAACCTGTTGCACCACCAGGGAGGGCCCAGATAGGTCTTCTAATGAGATTACTTTCAGGTATTCCTAAGACAGCACTCCATGCAGCCCTTCCCTGGAGCCAGGGTCCCAAGCTCTTCCAATACCACCACCAACTGCAGAATTAACTTAGAAATTGGGGAGAAGGGTTTTCTACAATTAGAATATATCTAGCTCCTGAACATTTCTCAAATCATCCACTCCCAAAACAAACCAAAAGAGCCTCCAGCTCCTTTTTTCACTGTAACAAAAAGAATTATTTCTTTACAAGAATTTAAAATTTAAGGATCTTCCAGGAGACACTTAACCATTTGAAAACTAGATCCACGAATCCTTAAAAGAGCAAAGAGGCATACCTGTCATTTGCCCTGGGCAACCCCACCCCTCTCATCTATCCCTTCTGCTTGAGTATTCAAGGAGATTTATTACTACAGCAATGAAAGTAAAAGTCTAAATTCTAAACAAAGCCCTCTCCTAGTTAAGCTTTTGACAAAAGCATGTAAATGGGTTCTATACCTGAATATAATTTAAAAAAAAAAAGAGGTGGGTAAAAAGAAGATAAAGATGATAAGAGATGAAAAATGAAGGGAATGAAAAGAAGAAGGTAAAAAAGAAAAGAAAAGAAAACCAAAAACTGGAAGAGATGAGAAGGTAGGAAAAGAGAAAGGAAAATGAACAAAAGATGGAATGAGACACACTCTCAAAGGAAGGAAGAAAGGAGAAAGGAAAACAGTAATTATGTGTTAATTGAAATTCCCCAAGTTCTGGAGGATTTTACAGAGGTAATGTGAAAGACAAACCATGTCATAAAACAGTGAAATAATGCCGTTAAGTTCAAAATAATAAAAGAGTGTCCTTGGTAAAGCATGACAAACCCCGTGCCTGTGAGCTGTAAATGGGTACATTAACTTGGTGACCTTGCTCTTTTGTGTAGTGACTGCACACCCAGGGCTATTCTAGTAGTGATGCTGTTACTGAAACCCTGCCATCTGCTTTGTGAACTCAGAGCCTCTCTCACCTAGCTCCTCATTCACTAAACAGTCTGTTTCCTCACAAGCAATATATATACATATATATATATATATATATAATATTGTTTATAAGTACACACATATAAAAAGATAGGTCCAGAGAGAGAGAGACATCTCTTGTCTTGATTGCACCCACAAAATTGCCTCTCTCACATGTTAGGGTTTGAAAAGTTTTGTTGAGATCATGGATTCCTACCAGACAAAAAAGCAAATCAAAGTCATTGAACTCAAACTCCCAGGTTTGAAAATCAGGCTCACTCAACTAAAATTTACCCATCAAAAGTAAATCATCATTTTTGGACCCTCCCTAATGTTGCAGCAGGTTAAAGCACAGCACTAAGAAGCTAAAGCCACTTTAGCATGAGTTTGATCCCCGCCCCGGAGGTGACCCGCATGGCATGGCAGACCTCTCCTGACCCACCTGCTGTTCTCATCAGCAGTGTACTTCATCAGTCTGCCTTTCTGCTCCCCACTCTGTCTCTGGTGAATCCTCTAACCCACCACACTTCTGGCCATACCCCAGTTCCGTATGCATAAATAAATCTTAAAAAAAAAAAACAAAAACACAGAGTGCCCACAAAAACAGCTCAAGAGTCAGACTAACCTGAGTTTAAACTGATTCCTACATTGCTAACTTTGACCTTCAGCAAGACACCTAGCTCCTCTGTATATCACTTTTCCCACCTCTCCCTCTCACAGGTGAGAGAATGAGGCAAGTAGAGTAACATGTCTCGCCCTTAGCTGTACATACGAACCTAATAAATGGTAAGTCACATTACTCAGAGTCTTCTTTCAAAGATGAGAATTAGAAATCTGAAAATAGTATCTCCCAAGTTCTTTATAAGCCATATATCCCACCATTATGGATATTTTATTTTTTAACACCAACAGGTGTTTAAAGCTATATGTACATATAATTTTACATTTATATCCATATAATATAAATATGGATTCATAATATTCTGCTTTAATGAGCATTACACTACAATCGATGGCAACTATCATCAAAAATGCTACAAGGAATGGTGGCTATATCTTCATCTCTCCATCTTCTCCATTTTATTACATAAACTTCCTATAATGTGAGCCACATAGTCAATTTTCACTGAACTTTTCACAAATGAAAAATTCACTGGATTTGGTCCAACACCTATAAAACTTTATGCTCCCTTAGTTATTGCACAATGATTCCTAAAAGTTAATGTTTTATATTTCTTAGAAAACAAGGAATTTGCTTAAAGGAAGAAATTCCATTATGAGTACTAATGATCCCAAATCCCACACTTCATTAAAAACTGATAAATTATCTGAACAAAATACAAAGTCATAAGTAAAACACCAGTTAGCGATAGAGTAACTCTTCTCTTTCTCCTTTGTTTCTTCCTTTTGTTCCTTATTTTTAATTACAAACTAAATGCTCACCTACCCAAAGACTATATCATTTTCTGGAAATGTAAATTGAAAAAAAAGTACAGAAGTAATAATTCATTTAGTAATACATGCTTAAAATACTTTATAATTTTTTTCAAATTTTGTTCAAATCTAATATAAAATACCTTCACAATAGGCACTTTTGATGGAAAGCCACTTATATATTCCTAAAAAATTTCATCTTGCGAAAGCTTGCTCTATTTTCCACAGAGCATAAGTGATTGGTTAAGGGGTAATCATCCAATATTCACACAAAACTGAGAGTTCTGAGCAGATGTACATAGTTGCATAGCTTTAAATCTTCCTTAAAAATAAACATAACAGGCCCTCCCTGGTGGCGCAGCGGGTTAAAGTACCGCACTAAGAAGCTTAAGCCACTTCAGCATGAGTTCGATCCCCGCCTGCCCTGGAGGTGAC
>NW_004567105.1:18756176-18809357 GCF_000260355.1 Condylura cristata
GATGGGAAACCCACGGGGATTACAATTGAGATGGAAAAAAATGTACAAAATGATGTAAAAATAAACTGTTATAAAATTAAATAAAAAGATAAAAATACATAACAATTAAGATATAAAAACATCCACAATAGGGCCCTCCCTGGTGGTACAACAGGTTGAAGTGCAGCACTGTGAGGCTATTGCAGCCACTGTAGCACAAGTTCAATCCCAGGCCAAGAAGGTAGCCCACATGGCATGACAAGACCTCTCTGGCCCAACCGCTGCTCCCCTCAGCAGTGTATTTCAGTAGACCTGCCTGTGGTGCTCCCCACTCTGTCTCTGGTGACTCCTCTCACCCCCTACACCCCTGGCCTGTACTCCAGTGCTTTATCCATAAATAAATAAATCTTTAAAAAAATATATCCACAGTAAAACCAAGTATTAAGATGTCCCTAAATCCTACATACACACTTGTATTCCAATGACTAAATGAAGGTTATAAGAGAAAAAATATAACGTATAACTGACATGTACCCTGACAATATATAGAACAACTCTCAGAAATTGGAGAAAGATGGCAAGATCATTTGAAAAGTAGAATAAACTTGCTAATTATCTTATTACTATTAATTGGGAGAAACAGATTAAATAAATGCTACTGGAGGCTATAGAATAAAACTTATATCAGTATATTTCATAATAGTAACTCAATAGAAAAGCAAGGCAGGGATGAGGGGAAGAAGAATGTGGTTTTCCTTTTTGTTTTGTTGACCTAAAATTGAAAAAAAATGTAAGATCTTTAAGGATACTGTCATTATTTGATGTATAAATACATTATGGAAAGTTTTTTTTTTCCTATTGAGGTAATTAACACATTCATCACTTTAAGGTGTTTCCATACCATGAAGTCAGTTAAAGCAATAGTTATGCCAGATAAAATAGATATCCAACTCAGAAAGGTAGTGGATGATATTGATGGACATTACATTAGTAAACCAAATTCAGCAATATTAAAAGGATTATATAACAGTATCAAATAGGATTTACCCCAGGAATACAAGGATAATTTCATATGCATATATCAATGTATGTACTGCATTACATCAAAAAAGATTAGAAGTGTATAATAATAGCAGATATAGAGATGGCTACTTAAAAACTTTAGCACTGACTTATGATAAAAACTGAAGTACATGGGATTAGATGTAACCTACCCCAACATAATAAAGGTCATATATCCCAAATCTATAGCCAGTAAAATACTTAATTATGAAAATCTGAAAGGAAAATAAAGCAAACATGTCTGCACTCACCAACTGTGTTTAATTTAGTATTATCAGTTTTAGCTCGAGTAGTCAGACAACAGGAAATAAAAAGAATCCATGTTGGAAAAGAAATTAAAATATCAATCTGCAGATAATATCATACTGCCTATGGAAAATTCCAGACTCCCCCAAAAAGCTATTAGAAAACAATAAGTGAATACAGAGAAGCAGCAAGTTAGAAAATTAAATCTAACTTTCATTTAATAAATCTCTTGCATTTTATATACAATGAGTGAAAAGAAAGGGAAATTAAAAATAATTATTTTCACAATAGCTTCAAAAAGAATCAAGTACCTAGGAATTAAACTAATCAAGGAGGTAAAGTACTAAATCATAAAAACCTATTTATTAAAGACTATAGATCATTACATGAATAATTTATCACATGTTCACAAATAGGGAGAATCAATACAGTAAAAAAAAAATTCTACTACAAGTGATACATACATTTAACAAAATCCCCACTAAAGTATCCACAATATTCTTCAAAGAAATTAAACAAAAATACCAAAATTGATACGGACCCATAAAAGATCTCAAATAATGAAAGCAATGCTGAGGAGAAAGGGAGGTATCTCACTACCTGACTTTACATTATAAAGCAATGTTTATTTAAACAATAAGCTATTGGAATAAAAGCAGACACATATATCAGTGGAGCGCAATAAAAAAGCCAAAACTAAATCCACATACATATCAATGCTTAATTAATGATAAAACTGCCATCACCAAGCAATGCAGAAAAGAATATCTTAAGGAATGGTAGTAGGAAAACTGGACAACCACACAAAAAAGAATAAAGGGGGATCACTGTCGTAACTCCATGCACAAAACTTAATCCTTAGTTGATTAAAGAGTTAGAAACAAACCTGCAATGAAATGTGCAGACAAAAAATTAATGATTTGTTCCATGCCAACAATGATAATTTTTGAGACTTTACACCTAAGGCAAGGAAAATGAAATCCAAAAAACTGTAATTACTTCAAATTAAAAAAAAAAAAAACTTGCACAAAGTAAACTGTAAGTAGATTAAAAAGACATTTCATATTGAATGGGAGAGAATTTTCAGACTTTACACAATTGACAAGGGTTTAGTATCCAAGCTAGACAAAAAAAAAAAAAAGTTACTTAATTTAACAATAAAAAGCAGCCCAATTGAAAAATAGGGAGCAAGTTACCAAAAAGAGGTTATTCTGGCAAACAGTAGATACATGGGAAAAAGTACATCATCACTTTTAATAAGGGAGATATGACAAAGCCACAATGACTTACAATTCACATTCATGAGAGTGGCACATATAAAAACCCTCCAGGGCCCTCCCTGGTGGCACAACGGGTTAGGACGCAGCACTGCAAGCTGGCCCCAGCGCTTCAGTGTGAGTTCGATCCCCTGCCCCGGAGATGATCCACATGGAGCAGTAGACCTCTTCTGCCTCTCCCGCTGCTCCCCACTCTGTGTGGTGAAGCTTCGCACTGCCCCTGCACCTCTGGCCTGTACCCCAGTTCTGTATGCATAAATAAATAAATCTTAAAAAAGAAAAAGGGAAAAAAAAACCACTCCATCAACTAGTCCTGGACAGGATGCAAAGAAAGAGGAATTCCACCACTACTGGTGGGAAAACGCTGGTGCAATCATTTGGGAATGCAATCTGAATTCACCTTGAAAAAGGTTTACATGGAAATACTTTCTGACCCAACAACCCCACTCTTGGGTATCTATCTGAAGAACATAAAACCATCAATTTAAAAAATATGCTTCACAGTGTTACAATATTTCAGATAACAAGGGCATGGAAACAACCTAAGTGTTGAATGTTACAGAACTGGATTAAGGAGATATGGCATACCCATACAATGGAGTATTATTTACTCAAAGGGAACACAAAGTGTTTCCAGGATAGCAAAATGAAAGGAGATCAATGAGTACTGACTATAGAAAATCAGAATGATAGAGACAAATATTAGACACTTGTATAGGTGGTGATTCAATAAAGCAACATAATCATAAAAATTAGGGGACACTAATAAATGAAATGAGATGTCTTCAGAAGAAAAAGGATGGGAGAGAAAAAGGGGCAAGGGTCTATAGGGATCATGCTGAGGTAAAATCTTGAACTTAGAATTACTACTACTATACTATTGTCTGTTCACCTCCATACAAATTATAATTGGTTTATCAACCACTGTGACAATTTTAGAGTACTTTCGAATTTAGCTGTATAATTACCTTTACTAATCAGTATAAATACATATTTTTAAAGATTTATTTATTTATGCATACAGAACTGGGGTACAGGCCAGAGGTGCAGGGGCGGTAAGAGGATTCACCAGAGAAAAAGTGGGAAGCAGAACAGGCAGATTGACGAAGTACACTGCTGAGGAGGCCAGAGGGCGAGACAGGAGAGGTCTGCTGCACCATGTGGGCCACCTCCATGCAGGATCGAACTCATACTGAAGTGGCTTCTGCCAGCTTGCAGGACTTTGCTTTAACCCACTGCGCCACCAGGGAAGGCCATGAGTAGATATTCCTGTATGTTTTCCAATAACTAATAGCACCTTTTGAGGACATAATTCTAACGTTTCTTATAAGGCTAGTCTAGCAGTGATGAACTGTTTCAACTTTTGTTTGTCTGGAAAATCACTGTATCTTCTTCAACTCTGAAGAATAACTTTTCTGGGTGCATATTCTGGTTGGCAGCTTTTTACTTTCAGCACTTTGAATTTATCATCCCACTCCCTTCTGGTCTGCAAAGCTTTTGCTGAAAAAATCTGCTGATATTCCTAAGACTTCTCCCTTGTGATAGCTTTCCCTTTAAAGATTCTCTTCTAGTCTTTTAACTTTTCACTATCTCCATATAATGTATCTCAATTTGTGTCTCTTTATATTCATCTGATACTTTTTGAGCTTCCTGAATTTGAGGTCAGTTTCTGTCCCTGGTTAAGGAAAGTTTTCAGCCATTATTTCTTTGGATAAGCCTTCAGCTCTTTTCACTCTCTTAGACTTTTCAGACCCCTACTTTGCATATATTAGTCAACTTGATGGTTTTCCATGATTGCCTTATACTACCATCATTCTTTACTCATTCTTTTTGCTCATCTAATTAGAGGAATTTCACTTTCCTGTCTTCAGTTCACTGATTGTATCTTCCATTTCATTTACTCTGCTGTTGAACTCCTTTATCTTTTTTTTTTTAGTTCAGTTATATTCTTCAGTTCTGTGATTTCTGTGGCACTTGTTAATGTTTTATTTCTCTTTGTTGAAATTCACATGTTCCTCATGCATTGTATGCCTGATCTCAGGTAGCATCTTTGTCACCTTTATTCTGAGCTCTATCAGGAGAATAGCTTATCTTTGTTTGATTAAGATATGTTCCTATAGTGTATCTTGTTCTTTTGTTTGGAATATATTTCTTCGTTTCTTTGACTTTCTGTATCATCTTCAATGCATTATGTAAAAAAAGACACAGTGGTCTTGTGTCAGAGTTGAACCTTGTCAATTAGCTTGACCCAAGATCCTGGTGATAACTCCAACTTTTGTTCTTTGTCACTTCCAAGAGTTGACAATTTGTTAAGACCTGCCAGGGTTCCAATGGGGAAGATGTCTATCTAATTCTCACTTATAGAAACAGCACCTGTTAAATAGCAGGGGCTCAATCATGCTTGTTAAATTACTAAATAAAGAAATACATAAATAATTAAGCAAATATAATTCACAAATGATAGAGAGCATTGTGCCATGAGGTGATATCAAGTAATTCTACCAAAAATAAGTTATATATTGTCTCATTTAAAGAGGTGGCCCACATGGCACAGCAGACCTCTCCTTTCTTGCCCGCTGCTCCCCCCAGCAGTGCATTTCATCAATCTGCCTGTTCTGTTCTCTACTCTGTCTCTGGTGAATCCTCTCACTCCCCACACCTTTGGCCTGTTTCCCAGTTCTTGTATGCATAAATAAACAAATCTTTAAAAATAAATAAATAGATCTCACGAAACATGTACAAGGAAGATTTGCTAATATTTCTATTTAAAGGATAAGAAAACTGGGAGTCAAAGAGTCTAAAGGATTAGCCCAGTGTCACATGGTAAGGAAGGTAGAGTTAGGAGTACAACCTAGCCATGACAACTCTGTCATCATCCCACCCTCCGGACTCAGAGTGTTAGACCCTCTCTCTAAGGGTAAAGGACAATGCAAGCAGTGGAAAGACTTTTTTCCTGACAAATTAGAAAAGGTGACCTCTGAATATTACTACATGGACACTTTCCCCTTTAAGCAGCTCTCAGCCATCACAGTCTAACCTTACAGAAAAAATTTAAGTGTGCTTGCATTCACACATTAGACTTTATGTGGCTTTGTGCTATGTTATTTATTTTGTTCTAAATGGGGCCAGGAGAGGACAGAAAAACAAGAATGGGTATGTCCCATATATTTCACAGACATGAACTTTTATTTTTGGATAGGACAGATTTAAAAAAGAATTTGTGATAACCTAGTCATCATTAAATTAGTAAGCTTTTTTAAGCCTCTTGCTGTTTTTTTTTTTCTAAAACCAATTATAGTTACACTGTTTGCTTGTTTGTTTGTTTGTTTGTTTTTAAGGTTTATTTATTTATGCTTACAGAACTGGGGTATAGGCCACAGGTATGGTGGGTGAGATTAACCAGAGACAGAGTGGGGAGCAGAACAGGCAGATCTACTGAGATGCACTGTTAAGGAGAACAGCGGGGGGTGGGGGGATCAGGAGAGGTGTGCCATGCCATGTGGCATGGCTCTTCTTCAGAGAGCTTCACAGTGTGGTGCTTTAACCCATTGTGCCACCAGGGAGAGCCCCACCCAGGTGTTTTTGCCCAAGCAAAATCCTTTGGACTGTGAAGGCAGATCTGATATCATACATTCCCAGAGTTCATCAATGTCATCACCATTTAGTTGGTATCTACACATAGAATCACCAAACAGGTCACTCACAGGTAGAAAAATATTCCCCATTGGAAGCTGTCAGAGTTAAAAATCAGGTAACCATTTGCTCTCAAGTACACATATAGCCTTAAAAATTTCAAATTAGAGAACACCTATTCAATTAAAGTCAATGCCAACAAATGTTATTTTTAATCAGGTGGTAATATATTTTCAATAATTACTCCTGACTGGGGAATGAAGAAAGCATTTCAGTGACTAAAAAACGAGATGTTATTCCTTTTCCTCATTCTTAATGAGTCAATGAGTTCATAATTTCACATTGGCTGTCAAATAAATTTTGAGGTCTAGGATATGTAAATGAGCTGACAAAAGCACTAGTATAATATCAAAAAATATGTCTATTTTTGTCTCTTCAACAAGCATTCATTGCCACCCAATAATCATGTTATTTACTATTAAACTGGTGTAGCTATCAGAGGATTCCTCTTGTTCTTTGTATTCTCAGCCATTGTTCCTCTTTCATAGTTTTCTTTAAAACTGTCCTTCTATGAAGCTGTTTATCAGAGAATAGGAAAATTACTCCCTCAGCACAGAATTATTACTTCTTAATATGGCAAAAATAATGATCTTTATTTGCTCTGTCAGCTCCTTTCATCTGGAACTATATTTTGTTTCTGTTTTTGCACAGTACTTTGCCAGGCACACAGGGGAGTTGAAGAGATAGTAGTTGATGGTAATTATGATGCATCCTGTGCTTGTTCACAAGGGACATTTGGTGAAGATTAAAAATAAATTCACAACTAATTGACTGCCAGCCATAAGCTATACTGCTGGGACTTCCAAACTACCAACTGGAAAGAAAATGACTGAACACATCTTGCCAAGGACCAACCTAAAGAAAACAGCTCCCTTACTTAACTGGCCTACAACAGAATCAATCAAATAAGTGGTAACGTTAGTATTTCTAAAAGGCCCCACCTCAGGAATGAATCTTTAGTTCAAGTATTATAGTACTTCCCCCATGCTAACCCTTTCAAGATGTTAACAAACAAAAGTTGTTTGAGCGTTAGCTATAAACCTCATTCTTCTACTCAGTGGGACGCATCCCTAAAGAAGAAATCCATGATTCTTTCCTCTGTGCCACTTTTGCTAGCACGGAAAAAAATAGAGGAAGAAACTTCAAGTGGTGATGGAGGAAGATGAGGAAAAGAGTAATAATACATTTCAGTGTCCAGACAGCTGTTTCCTTTTTATATTTGTCATACCTTTTTCAGTTGAAGGTGGGTATCTTTCTCCTTAAATACTTGTTCATGATGATGATTGAGGAAACATTAATGATTGTCTTTTCAAACAAAATGAACGAATGAAAACAATCAACTCATTAGTAGTCATTTAGATGGGCAATGAGTAACATAAAGAAGGACTTTGGTGTCTTGAGGATTTTCATTCTAGAATGAAAGTGGAGTTAACTTTGTCAGAATTACCCTACTGAGTTGATCAGCTGGAGTTAACCTACCAGCTGAGGTTTTTCTTTCTCCCTCATCAATCTTATTTGTTTTCTGTACATTCCCTTTACTTCACTGACCTGTTTTCTTCCATTTTTCTCCCTATTTTGACAAAAGCTTTGGACCATAGATTGTAGTTGTGTTGTAAGAGTTATGGAGTTCACCAATATATAATCAGCCTCTATATTTGATCATTTACATGAAGTTCTTTGGGACTATGTGGCATTTCTGGCCAAAGGAATATGAATGACAAGGCTTTCCATGGTTGTGTTAGACTCATCAGTCCTGCCTCATCTCCTGCTATGATAAATCCTGAAGTTTACTGATTAGATGAGAATAATATCACAATCTGGTAGATTTTCCTTCAGCTTTAGTCCCGAGTGATAAGCAAAGCTCTTCATGACTTTATGAGTGAGAAATAACATATTTTGGGATTGCTACCACAGAATAACTTAACTATTCTGATAGATATAGATGGAAAAGAAAAAGATTAACCATCACACATAGTCATAGGATGCTGGCAACATTATTCATTATTTAACAAGTATTTGTTGAGCTACTGTCATATAACTGCCAGAATCTAAGTACCAGGATCTACGCTGGAACTATAGCAAAAGACAGTGAAATACTGCCCTCAAAATGTTTGTTGTCAAATGGGGGGTGGGGCAGGGAGGAGGAGCTGATAAACTGATAAATATGTACACTATTATGAAAAGACCTTAACTGGGAAACCTTTATTTTTTTAATTAGCCAGATCTGAAGAGGGAAAGTTTAGATAAATCTTTGTCTAAAAAGTATGTAATTGGAAGTTAGGAATACAGAGCTGTCATAATTTTGTAAGTTATTCTTGTTATTATTATCAACCTGTCTATTATTATAGAGCTTGTGTGACTTTCGGCAGAGGTTGAAATTTTATATACATCTTTAAAATGAAAAAGATATTATTCCTCCCTTTTAAATTACTGAAATGTGATAATACCCAGTAGTAGAGAATATCTATGTACCCTAAGGCCTCAGAACAGAAAGAGCTTTCCTGGTAGACTGTCCATTGGGCCTTCAAGTAGTTTCAGTAACTGTGTATAACTGAGCCATGTCCCTGGGTGTTGGTCTTCTGTGTCAGTCATTCCACAGGTGTCTGTTGAGCATGAGCTGTGTGCTCGGTCATGTAGTAGACTCCAGGAATAGGTCAGTGAGCAAGACAGGTGTGTCTGCACCCTACGAGCTAGCAGACTCATAATTAACATTAATTGCATAATTATGGAGTTATAACAAGTATTTTTTTCTAACTTACAGTTCAAGAACCTAGGTAGAGAGAGAGTAAGAAGGGATAGCTAATAATTGACTGTGGGAGAATCTGTAAACCAGACTAACAATATTTTTCTTGAAGGTAGCTGTAAGGATTTTTTAAAAAATAAATATAAAGTTCCTGTCAAATAGTTGGTTCTCAATAGATGTTAGTTATTGAACAAAGTCATAAAAACCTGTAATTACATGATCAAAAGCAAAGTACTAAAGGCAAAAAAAGAATGCAGCATTTACCATAAACTGACACATATTTTACTAGTATTGTCCCTATCAATGGTAAACCACTGAGTGAGCTATTTTATAATTATATCTTTATGTTTCCCCTGATATCGTTCAATTCAACCACCAGGGAAGCCCCTGTCTTCCTGGTCTGCCTTGTTTTGGTTTTGTTTCATGTACCTTTCCTGGCAACGGGGTCCATTAGTTGACTGGTTACCATAGGAGCACTCAGAAGCAGTTAAGTGTTTTAGGGGATTCAGCAAACTACAGGAAAAGAAATACTGAGTGCCTTTTGCCCAAATGAGTCAAGAGGTAAATCTGATTCACTCTATTCCATATTACCTCTAACTCACGAATGATCTAGAAAGCAAACGGCAACGTAAACGTTTTATTGCTTTAATATAGTTACGCTATCAAATCACCTTAATCTTTATTTGCATGTTTAACAGTTAAGTCTCTTGATTTTGCCTTTTTATTTCATTTGATGAGTAACTGGTTAATAAATGTAATTTATCCTGTAATTCTTGACTTAGTTCCTATTACAAGGGAAGTGGAAGGAATTATAAAAGTGTATTCTATAATAATTGCAAGTAATGCAAACAACTAACAAGACCTGCTAACAAGAAGGCATAGTTAAACAGATACCAAATATCTGTATGTATGAAACTTTCAGGTTGGGTCTATAGAAAAGTTATTCATAAGTGTATAAGCAACGTCTGAGCTTAAGCCAACAAGGATTATATTTGAACAAATTATTTCATTCATTTGTAGAGTTGGAAAACTAACATTCACTTATTCAAGTACATAATATTTTATTTTAAACTATTTTTAATATTACTTTGAAATGATGTATTTATTATTCCCATTTTTTGCCTGGTAACATTGAAGAGTATAGAGTATAACATATAAAAGTATAAACAGACAGGAAGTGCTTTTAACAGAATCCTAGAACTTCAGGAACAGAAAAAAAAAACAGCAATTTTATTACCTCAGCTCAGTTTATAAAATAAATGAAATTTAAATAGTTCCTAGAAACTTTAAAATATGTGTTTTTGGCCCTCCCTGGTGGTGCAACACATTAGGACATAACACTGCAAGCTAGCCACAGCCACTTCAGTGTGAGTTCAAGCTCCTGCCCCAGAGGTGATCCACATGGTGCAGCAGACCTCTCCCTGTCTTGTCCACTGCTTCCCTCAGCAGTGTACTTCCATGATCTGCCTGTTCTGCTCCCACTCTGTCTCTAGGGAAGTCTCTCAAAGCCCCTGCTCCTCTAGCCTGTATCCTAGTTCTGTGTGTAATAAGCCTTTAAAAAACAATGTGTTTCTTATAAAAATAAACAAACAAGACCACATCCAATTAAAAAGGTTCTGCATAGCAAAGAAACTATCACTAAAATAAAGAGAGGGCCCTCCCTGGTGGTGCAGTGCGTTAAAGCACAGCACAAAGAAGAAGCTTAAACCACTTCTGCATGAGTTCGATCCCCGCCTGCCCCGGAGGAGATCCACATGGCAAGGCAGACCTCTCCTGACCCGCCTGCTGCTCCCCTCAGCAGTGTACTTCGTCAATCTGCCTGTTCTGTACCCCCACTCTATCTCTGGTGAATCCTCTCACCCTCCGCATCTCTGACCTGTACCCCAGTTCTGTACAAATAAATAAATAAATAATAAAAAAAAAAACAAAGAGAAACCCCACTGAATAGGAAAAATGTTTTGTATATTATAATCTGACAAGTAGCTGATACCCATAGTTTACAAAAAACTCATACAACTCAACAAAAAGAAAACAAATAACCCAACTTAAAAAAAGGGGGGTAAGTGCCTCCCCAGTGGCACAGGGAGGTCTCAGTGCTATTAAGCTATTACCAGCCACTGTGGCTTGAATTCAATCCCAGCCAAGATGCTGATCCACATTGTACATCAGACCTCTCCTGTCTCGCCTGCTGCTCCCCTCAGCCGATCTGCCTGTTGTGCTCCCCACTCTGTCTCTGGTAAATCCTCTCATTCCCACATCTTTGTCCTATACCCCAGTTCCTGCAAAAACAAATAAAATACATCTTTAAAAAAGGATGGGGGTGGGGGGCAGGAGACCCTTCTCTATGAAGACACCTACATGGCCCACAGACACATGAAAAAATTGCTCCACATCACTAATAACCAGGAAAATGGAAATCAAAACTGCAGTGAAATGCCATCTCACACCTAGAGAGTGGCACACACACACACACAAAAAAAAAACAGAAACATATTGGTGAAGGTGTGGCAGAAAAGGAATCCTCACTGTTGGTGGGAATAACACTGGTCCAGCCCTAAGGGAAACAGTATGGAGGTTCTCAAAACATGACAAATAGATTTGCCATATGATCCAGGAACCTAGGAATCTACCTACAGAAAACAAAACCACTAATTCAATGTGTGCAGTCCAGTGCTCGTTGTAGCAGTATTTACAATAGTTGAGCGATGGAAACACGCCCAGTGTCCAACAACGGATGAATGGATAAAGAAGATGTGGCATGTAGACACAATGGAATACCACTCAGCTATTAAAAAAAGGTCTTGGGCCCTCCCTGGTGGCGCAGCAGGTTAAAGCACAGCACTGAGAATCTAAAGCCGCTTCCGCATGAGTTCGATTCCCGTCTGCCCCGGAGGTGACCACATGGCGCGGCAGACCTCTCCTGACCCGCCCGCTGCTCCCCTCAGCAGTGTACTTCGTCCATCTGCCTGTTCTGCTCCCCTCTCTGTCTCTGGTGAATCCTCTCACCCTCTGCATCTTTGGCCTGTACCCCAGTTCTGTATGAATAAATAAATAAATCTTTAAAAAAAAAAAAAAAAGGTCTTGCCATTCATAGCAATATGGATGAAAGTGGAGAGGGTGATACTATGCAAAATAAGTTAGAGAAAGACAAATACCGGATGATTGTACACACATGGAACATAAAAAAATTAACAAAGGAATAGACAAATCCTAAGCACATAAACAAGCCCTTGGGATCTGATTGTAGAACTGAGGCTACCAGAAGGAGACAGTGGGGGTCAGTGGGGAAACTGGAGCAAAGTGGGGAGTCAGTGGATGATGGCAGAGTACAACTGGGGTATACGTGTAGGGAATGGTGTGGAAATGTACAGTCGTGGCAGGATAAACCTGTAGCCCTAAGACAGGGATAATGGTGTACATCAATGCTGCCTCAATAAAAAATAATTTAAAGAGAAAATATATGACTTTAAAAAGCACAAAGATGAGGACAACTGCACCACTCATTGTGCCATAAAAGCCAACTTCGGGGGAAATGAGTAGGAAAGAGAGGGGCTTCTGCTCTGTTGTTTGTTGAAAATGAAGCAGCAGTACATTGGCAAAAACAGCTCTGCATTTTCATTCACTGGAAAGAAATCAGAAAGTTCTCTGGCACAGGTTTGGGCTTAGTGGAAAATCATGCCCTGGTGTAAAAGCAATAGCTGGTGTGGATAAATAACCAGTTGTAGCTTTTTATCATGGTCAAGCTGTTATCGTCCACTCTGTAAAGAATAACTTGGGTTTGTTGCGGAAGTTGTTTTTAAGAAAACATTCAGCTTTTTTTTTTTTTTTTATTAAACCCATGTCTCCAAGTTTTGCACAGGAGTTTGAAGGCATCCTAGCAATAGCTTGGAAATAACACCTCTGAAAAGCAGACATTCAGTACTGAGTAACATCTCCCCCCATTGAATTATATTTTCCTAGCCTAAATAACAGGTGTGGCTTGAAAGCAAGAGGATGTCCCTGCAGAGAACTCTGGAGCTTTCCATCACCAAAATCCAAAGATATGCTTTAGGAAAAATGCAGAAGTGAGGCATCCAAATCAATTTAACACTTAATGGAAAACCTGCAAAACCTTTGTAACAAAACAGCCAATAAAACACTAGCTTATAAACTGTTCATGTGGTAAAATGGCCTCAAGACAGGTGAGTTGAAAGCCACATATTAAATCCTTTACTGAGATTCTGAAAATGAAAGTTTATTCCATTATTAACCATTTTATCCTCAAGAGAAGAGGTTTAACAGTTTACCCATTTTGGGTTTTGCTGTTGGAAAATCAAAATTAAAAAATTAAAGCTAAATATAGAAAAACTACATATAGTAATATTTATTTTATTGTGCTAAAAAAACACTTAACACTTACTATCCATTTCTATTTAGACAGTTCGTGGTATTATTCACATTTGTGCAACAATCCCCACCATCCATCTCCAGAGCATTTTTAATTTTGCAAAACTGAAACTCATTTACCCATTAAACAATACTCCCCATGACACTCCTCTCTCTAGCCTCTGGCAACCATCATTCTAATTTTTTTTCTTTTTTGTTTTTTAAAATCTCTCGCTTTCCCCCATGCTCCAGCTCCTGTTAACCACTATTCTATGCTTTTGATTTTTTTTTTTTTGCATAAACCACATATAAGTGAGATCACACATTATTTGTCTTTCTATGTCTGATTTATTTCACTTAGTATAATGCCCTATAAATTCAAACATGTCATGAATGGCAGGATTTCCTTCTTTTTTTAACACTGATTATTATTCTATTGTATTTGCAGATAGATGGATGGATGGATGGATGGATGGATTCCACTACAAAGTCTTCTCACTATAGCATCAACTGAGGCATGTTCACCTTGGAGGCTTCAGGGGCAAAATGCTTACTTACTTTCCTCTACATACATACAATAGATTCTACTCAAACTAATAAACTTCACAAATGACAAGATGCACAATTTAGGAGAACATGGCTGGAGAGATCATAAGGTCAAGTAGTTATTAAAGAGGCAGACAGGTTCAGGCCTATATACATATTTGGTCACTAGTCAGGGTACAAATTGTCAGTTTTAGAATTTACTCCTTTCTACCTTGCATAATCTATGCACTTTGCCTTGAATCATTATTACAAAAAAAAAAAAAAAAACCACAATGATTCATTCTCCTTTAACCTTAACAGAAAGCATTCCTCTACCCAAGTGGACTTTATTTTCTCTTCCATTCTCAGGAGCTCAGTGGAAGAGGAAAGGTCAGGAGCCTGCTTGCTAATTCCTCCTCCACCACAAATCATCTCTATGACCTAGAAGTCACTTCTCATGTGGGCCTTCCTTCCTTTATCTGTAGAATGTGGGGGCTGAGCAGGAAGATCTCAAAATCCCTTCCAACTTGAAGAAACTGTGAAAATATAGAGCTGTTCCCAGGTGCCTGGCAAAACTCCTAGTTTCTGTCTCTGTTGTTTCCCAATGTACATTTAAATTATGGGTCCCTCAAGTAAATTTCAATAAAAAGACTTCTTACCCAGGGTTAATTGCAAGTTTTAAAAAAGGAGAAGAGGAGAACCCACACAAAGAGTTGAGCACCCAGAGATTCCTACCAGGATTAGAATTAGCACTTCTGTCTTGCCAGAGTTCCTCGCTGAAGTCTCACAGGACAATCCTCTTTAACAGAAGAGGCGTATTCCGTGTATATCACCCCACCAAGCAAGGGTAGGAATTTCAACTCACTGCTAAGTCACTCTCGGTGAAACTGAAGTTTGATCTCTTTTCTGGTATTGCTAGCATATCTCGCTAGAGAGTAAGCCAGAAACAACAAACTTCCAGAAAAAAAAAAGTTGTTGCTTTAAACACATATTGTTTATCCTCCATTGTCACTAGGCTCTGCATCTAAGCACTTGGGAGGTACTAACCCCTCTCTTAGCCCTTCCCCCAAATCATACAAACATATTAATATAACATGCATTCCCATCACATCCTAAATAGAACATATTTCTTTAAACTGCAAAATAGGATTTTTATCATCTTCTTTTGGAAATCGATTCGTGTCAAGGTTTCTTTCTCTTGTGTCTTTTTCAGATCTTGGACATTTTCGTGATTTTTAAAAAGTTTCATGCATCTTATGCCTAACAGATTGAAATCTCCATTATTCTGAAAATACAAAGATTATTAGATCAGGACCACATGGTAAAGGCAGTGTGGGAGACATCTCAAGTGACCCCACAGGCAAGTACATCACCAGAACCCAATTCTGGCTGGGTTCCGAATGAGACCAAGGCCCCTATGGATTCGAGGAACAAATCATGTGGCCCAAGAGGGTTTTACAGCTTCCTATAAGTTTGGTGCTACCTGTCTCCTCATACACTGACCTTTGAAAGAGTTTGCCTCACAAGTCACGACTGTATTTGATATACGATGTAAAGTTCCAAGAGGTTTTCAGGGAAAGCCGCGTGGCACTGGAGAAGGCAAGGATTGTAAACCAGAAACTTTGCACTGTACTTGGTATTGGAAAAATAATCAGGCTGCCAGAACAGACATCTTCTGTATTCCGACACCTGGTATCTAATCTAGAAAACAGTTGAATTGTTCTCATTTTTTCCATGACAAAATATAAGCTGTTGCCACAGAGGAAAGAAAAAAAATCCCAGATAATCTTGATTAAAGGGTCAAGGAACCAGTTAGGATAGCTGCGCTCATTCAGTGTCATTTTAGACATCAAGAATGCATTTCATTAAGGCTCTCCTGGCACATTTCAAAGCAAAATCACCTTGAACCTTCACAAAATGGAATAAATCAATAAAGTTCCATGATAATTAAAACAGTAAGCAAGCAAGAATATGCAGTCAGAATCCTATATAAGAATTCCCTCCTGAAAATGTCCTACTCCTGTAGTGAATAATATAATCTCTCCAGATCTTCCAAGGTCAGGTCTTGTTAGCATCAGAAGATGCCCTAAGGAGACATTCTGAAAGTTAATCTTCTTTCTCTAACCTCAAACCACAACATATGTCTGAGAGTGGAATAGATATAAAAGTTCCATACTTTCTTGTACTATCTAAAACACATGATCTCCATACCAGAGATGACCCCCTCAATGAATTAGTAATTGGGGGATAAATGGTGAAATACCCTCAAGAGCCAAGCAATGACTGTAAGTAATAGTATAAGTTAATAAATAAATAGTGTGGACAGGAATAACCTAAATGCTATGATTAAATGCAAATATTCTATTTTTCTAATGACATTACCAACATATGTCCTGCAATTGACGCCATTTTCTACTATTACTTCTCTACCTAGCATTTAACATTTGCGGCAGTTGTACCTGTCAATAATATTAAAAGCCATATATATAACACATTGTATACATTTTAGTAATTATTCATACTCCTTGTTATAAACATATAAAGTGGTTACTATTATCTTAATGTTAGGAGGGGGACACTGAAGTTGAGAGAGTTAAACTGATTTTCCCCAAAGTCTCAAATTCAAAATGAGATTTTGAACTGAGGTGTCTTTACTTACAAAAAAATCTTCCTGCCCCTTCACACTTTCTCAACTCAGTGGAATATAAGCATATTGTTAGCCAAGCCTGAGTGATGAATCATGGGTGACAGGAAAGGGAAACTAGCCAGAGAGGTGTGCAGGACATACAGAATAAACAAGAAAGGAGAAGGAAAAAGGAAAGCGCTTACAACTCCTTCATGATAAAACTGTATGGCTAGATTGTTAAGCCTATTAAGGAAGAGTCCAACTCTTTATTTCCTCTAGACAGCATTTCTCATGCTGCCTAGAATGAATATTTAATAAATACTTGCGTATTACCCACTTATTCATAAGGCGTCACCAACATTAACATCTGCCTACTTTTCCCCACCTTTAAGATAGAGTGTCCTAGAGAGGCAAGGTGTGGTAGGTGTATTGGGACTTATCAACAAAAGAAATTGTAATAACTATAAAGGCCTCCTTATTAAACTCCGTGACCTAAGATAACACTTGAGAAAGTGCTGATTGCCAGTGAGTCAAAGTCCTGTGCTTCATTTTCAAGGAATTGAGGTTATGAGAAGCGAGCTGGATCTATCAATGAACTTTTAGAGATTGGTTCTTATAGTCACAAATATTTATCAAACACTTTCAATAAGCAAGGCAATGGGTAGGCATTGTCATGGAACTAACCAATGATCCAGATGTACCCAACTGGAATAAAAAGGCCTTAAAATGACATGTTTGTTTGCCTAAAAAGTCCAAACAGATACCTTCTATGAGAGAAATAAAATGTCTTGGTTATTGCAACAATGATGTCATCCTTGACTAAGCACTTTCAAAGAATTATTGTAAAACACTCACATTTCTGCATAACAGTGTGTGTGTATTCTAGTTATTGGGGGGAAAGCTCTATGGCCTTATTTATGAAGGAGTGCCTCCTTTTCCTTCAGATTTTTTTTTTTTTTAAAGATTTATTTGTGCATACAGAACTGGGATACAGGCCAGAGATGCAGGGCAGTGAGAGGATTCACCAGAAACAGAGCAGGGAGCAGAACAGGCCAACTGATGAAATACACTGCTGAGGGGAGCAGCGGGAGGGCCAGGAGAGGTCTGCCACACCATGTGGTCACCTCCGAGGCAGGCGGGGATCAAACTCATGCTGAAGTAGCTATAGCTTCTTAGTGCTGTGCTTTAACCTACTGCGCCCCCAGGGAGGGCCTCCTTCAAAAATTTTTGATGAGAGAAGAGGCCTCTCTCCTGGGGTGTGTCTATGTAACTGTGTGTAATGATATAGAACAAGATGAGTACCAGGAACAATTAAATCTAAAAAAGAAGTTATATGGGGGAAAAAGTGAAATTTTTTGGAGAAATCAGAAAGAAGTCAAGACACCTTGTTAGACTGATGTCTATAATGTACTTTAGCCAAGATTTTCCCGGGACTATGGAAGCAGAAGTAACTCCCCATTTTTTTATACACTTATTTATTTATGTATACAGAAGTGGGGTATAGGCCAAAAGTGCAGGGGCAGTGAGAGGATTCACCAGAGACAGAGTGGGGAGCAAAATAGGTCGACTGACGAAGTACACTGCTGAGGGGAGCACCAGAGACAGAGTGGGGAGCAAAATAGGTCGACTGATGAAGTACACTGCTGAGGGGAGCAGTGGGCAGGTCAGAAGAGGTCTGCCATGCCATGGGGGTCACCTCCAGGGAGGGGGATCGAACTCATGCTGAAGTGGCTTTTTAGCTTCTTAGCGCTCTGCTTTAACCCACTGAACCACCAGGAAGGGGCTAGGAACTCCCCATTTTCTTAGTGGATGAAGCAAATTAGCAAACATTTGCCTTAGCCAGAGAACAGTGGTATGATCCAAAGAAAAGACACTGTCATTTCCTAGAGATGGGAGACATGTTTCAGGCCCCTGGACTAGTTCTTTCCAAGTCCTGTTGTCATCAAAAATGCCTGAGAAGTTTTCTAAAATTTGGACACTTAGATCCTACACCATTATTTTGATTTTCTAATAGATAAACATAGGCAATATGCACTATCACACTCCCTAGATGATTCTAAATAGAGAAACAAAAAAAAGATGACAAATAATGACAAACCTCAAATAATGGACATTTAGTGTGCCATAAAGTAAGGCTCTTCAGAAAGAATGAATTCAAGCACATGCTGAAGGAAACCCAGAGGAACACAGAGTGAGAAGTGACAATGTTGTATAGGCCCAAACCACCAAAGGAGCTGTCTAAAGACCTCTCCCTCTCCCATGTACATGAACGTGAGGAAGCCATAATGTGACCACTAGTTGACTCCAAATAAATAACATAGGTGTGAGGACTCATTTTAAAGTTGTCTATGGCTCAATTTTCTCATCCTATAAAATGAAAGAATGTAAATGACTCTCCTAAAGACTGATGTTTTCATTTCAGAAGTGAAAAAAGTTCTTTTTCCTTAATGAATGAAATTTTCATAGAAACACTAGCACATAGAAAACATAAAGCAATCAAGCAAGGTTCTCCTGTTCCTGTCTTTCAGAGACCCTGTGGGGAAGAAAGTGGAGAATCCCCATTCAAAGAGGTTTGTGTTACACTTCTTGGCATTCCTGCGTCAGTGGGAGAATAAGGAGTGTCATAGGTTAAACTGTTTCCCTAAAAATGATATGTTGAAGTCCTAACTCTAGGTACCTGTGCATTTATTTGGAAATGGGATCTTTGACTTAGTCAAGGTAAGATGACCATAACCCAATATGAGTGTATCGTTATTAGAGAGAAATGCAGACACAGACCCACTCAGAGAGAAGAATGTAATTTAAAGACAGAGGAGAATGCCATGTGATAACAGGGAAGAGACTGAAGTGCTGCAGCTACCCATCTGGAAATGTCAAGGCTAGCAGCCACCACCAGATTCTACCCAGGCTTGAGACATTTGATTTCAGACTTTGTCTCCAGCCTATTATATTGAGCCTCTCAGTTTGTGGCAATTGATCACAGCAGCTCTGGGAAACAAATACAGTGAGTGAGGTCCTCCAGGCCCTCAACAATCTGGAGAAAGAAGGTGCCCATGTATTGGTCTCAGCAGGCACAACTGGAAGGCATATCTTTCTGATGCCCAGAGGGTTACCCGTCAGCCCTTCCCTGAGTGGGTCCCACCACCTGGAGTGACATGAAAGGGCGTTGGCCATACATCTATAAGAGGGGCTAGTAAGGACAGAATAACTCTCCAAACTATTAAGAGAAAATGAGATAAGACAGAGCTAAAAGCTGTGATGCCTATTCATGTCAAATTTGATAATACAAGTCAAAGAGTTGAATCCTACTCAAGCTTTATATTTAAAACCTATATGCTTCTTATACTTTATGGGACTTAGTTGACTCGAAATTCATTAAAAAAATCGTACTTGTTTAGTAAGACCAGGGACTTACAGAGGAAATGTATCAGCATGTTTTTGAAGAAATTACTTTGCAGTGTTCTGAGAAGATGACATTAAAACGGTGAATTTGTTAGCCAAAAGTATGCTAAAGTTACTGTTGTCCACTAGCTTCTTATCAACATAGTTTTGCGAAATAAAAAAAGGCCTATTATCGGCCCTCCCTGGTGGCGCAGCAGGTTAAAGCACAGCACTGAAAAGCCAAAGCCACTTCCACATGAGTACGATTCCCGCCTGTCCCAGAGGTGACCACATGGCGCGGCAGACCTCTCCTGACCCGCCCACTGCTCCCCTCAGCAGTGTACTTCATCGATCTGCCTGTTCTGCTCCCCACTCTGTCTCTGGTGAAGCTTCTCACCGCTCCTGAGCCTCTGGTTTGTACCCCAGTTCTGTATGCACAAATAAATAAATCTTTAAAAAAAAAAAAAAAAGGCCTATTATCCCAATTAGCTCACTGGTAGAAATTAAATTAAAAGGCAAGAAAAAAAACAATGTATGTTCTCAGGTCAGATATGCAAATAGAGTTGTGATGAACAATTCCCATTAGCTTGCTGTCTTCCCAGAGAACCAGGCCTTCTTCTGACAATCCCTACAGGCTAATTGGCGGTGGCTGCTTATTTAAAGAGTCAAACAATTCTGAGGATCCAACTAGCCAAATATATTCCATTTGATTATAAGCAAAAATGTGGAGCTTTTCTCCTTATTAAAAAAAAAAGCAACCATTTTGAAGTGGGAGGAAAGAAATCTGAATTCTTCCCAACAGTTGATACTGATTTAATACTGTCAAGAATATTAAACTGTCTCATTCAAACTGATTTTTAAGTCGTATGTTACAAATAGGTGTGTTAGGCACTCAATACAATGCAGCCACTATACTAGCTGGGGAATTCAGTGATTCAAAAATATTCTAGGATTTTGGTCTATAACCATAGTTTTCTTTTCTGCCACATAAAGAAATAAAAATAGCAAAGTCTCATCAATTATCATCCCTCCGTGTCAGATGTCTGTTACAAAGTCACTCTGCCACTGCCTTTTTCCTAACACTAAAATGACAACTAGGACAGATGAAGGGGTCTCTGGGCAAAAACATGTATCTTTTTTTTGCCCCATACAGGTTTCAGAGAGGACAGAGAGTTCCTCATCATGATCCTACACCTCCCTTCCTACAACAAAATTCTCAAATGTCAATAAATATTCACATGCCTCTTGTGAATAAATATTCACAAAGGATGTCAGAATGGAATGAGAGCAACTTGGGCCACTTTTTCACTCCCTTAAGCAGCAATGCCAGTGAACTTGCTGGAAGAGGCTCAAAATGGATGAGGATTAGTGATCTGGCCACAGATGTTCTATCTCCAGCATCTGATCAAATTGACCGAAAGCAGAGAAACTCAAAGAGCTCAGCATTTTGAGTCTCAGCAGGCGTGTTCTTGTTTTTACTTTGGTCCACAAGGTTTTCTTGCCTGCAAGGCTGACTTCTAAGAATATCCCCCAAGATTTCTGTCTCCACTCCCCAGGACTGTGAATATATCATGTTCATGACTGTATTACATGAAAAAAAAAATGATTAAAAGGCAAGTATGATTTTTAATCATTTACCCTGAATTAGGGAAATTATTCAAATGGGCCTATTCTAAGCACGTGCGTCCTTTTAAAGTTATATCCAGCTGCTGGCAGAAGAAGCCAGAGAGATTCAACAAGCAAAAAGCATATTATGCAATGGAAGTTCTCCATTGCTGAGCAGAAGGGACCATAGTTGAGGAGCTAAAAGGAGCCTCTGAAAACAGAATGGATCCCCGGATGAGAGGCAGCAAGAAAACAGGGGCCTCAGGCCTACAGTCATAAGCACTGAATCCTGCTAAAAACCTGTGTGAGCCTGGAAGCTGGTCCTTTACTAAAGCCTGCAGGAAAGGCTCATTCTGACCAATACCTTAATTGATCAGAACTGGTCAATACCTAAGCCAGACCCCAGTGGAGCCCATCTGAACTTAGAACTTCCTCAACTGATCAAGGGTGTTATTTTTTTTTTTTTTTGAAGATTTAATTTATACTTACAGAACTGGGGTATACGTCAGAGGTGTGTTGGGTGAGAGGACTCACCAGAGAGAGAGTTTGGAGCAGAACAGGCAGAATGACAAAGTACACTGCTGAGGGGAGCAGTGGGCGGGTCAGGAGAGGTCTGCAACGCCATGTGGGTCACCTTCCTGGCCAAGGGTTGAACTCGTGCTGCAGTAGTTTCAGAGAACTTCATAATACGGTGCTTTAACCTGTTGTGCCATCAGGGAGAGCCCAAGGGGTGTTATTTCAAGCTGCTAACCTTACCTTTGTATCCTCTCCAATAACACAATTTGAGACTAGGGCCAACATTCCCCTTACTGGGCCCCCTGCCTTTTAAATAAAATTCCCAGCCCAGTAATGGAGTCCCTGCTATTCACTCAAAAGATCCCGCTAGTTTTGAGGATTTATAGGGCTGCCTGAAATCCCTGCTGGGACCTTCTAAATAAAGTGTTCTTCCTGATGAAGTGGATATTCCGGGGGGTTCCTGACGGTTGGCCCTCCTGCCTCTTCACAAAATCCAACCTCAGGGCACTCCCTGGTAGCGCAACGGGTTAAAGTGTAACACTATGAAACTATCTGCAGCCATTGCAGCCTAAGTTCGATTCTCTACCAGGAAGTTGACCTAGCGGCAGACCTCTCCTGTCTCACCCACTGCTGTCCTCAACAGTGTATTTCAGTAGAGCTGCCTGTTCTGCTCCCCACTCTGTCTCTGGTTAATCTTCTCAAATACCCCACCCCCCAACTCTGACCTGTATCCCAGCTCTTGTAAGCATAAATAAATAAATCTTAAAAAGAGAAAAGAAAAGAAAATCTACCCTCACATCCAGTGACCATTATTCATATCTACTTATGAGTAGGGCATGGACTTTGAAAGCAGCCAGGTTTTGATCTCCACTGCTTACTAGATATGGGATATTAAGAAAAATCACATAACCAGAGTCATTTTGCACAATGTAAAATGAAAATGGAGTCAATTTACAGACTTTGGAGATGATGCCATTTACTTTTTAAGATTTTGTGAGGATTAGTAAAACTGTATGTGAAGTACAAAGGAGCTTATTATCATTACTACTTTTTGTATCTTTCTACACAACTAAATAACATATTCTTAGTGAAATGGAAATTTCTCCCAGAACTTTCAGCTGGATTTGTCCTTCCATTTCTGCTTTGGGTGGGTGAATTTAGTTCCAAGTTGCCACCACTGCTATTTGTCATAAAATATTAACCTCACCACTACCCAGTTTCCAATGTAATAAACCTCCACTCATTCATTCATTCACTCATCCAGGGTCTTCTATCTACCAGGTTCCTGTAAATGGCACAGGGATATAATTGTTAGCCAAATAGATACGTCCTCAAAATTTACATTCTTGTGTGATAGTTGCATTCAATAGATGTGTGAATTTATTGCAATTCTGAAGTTATCTCAATATACACATGGAAATGTGATCAACACTATTTTGCATCAAATTGCAGGAAATACTGTCTCTCCTTTTGATAGCTAAGATTTAATATTTATTTTGCAAGACAAGAGAATAAAGTAGTAACTTTTATGTGGTAATGAAATGCTCATGTTATACTTCAATTAGTTAATGAAAAAATCACTGTTTCATAGATTTGGGTAATTAATTCACAAAGGAAAGCAATCTCAGACTAGCTGCTGCCTACTGAATTTAAAAAAAAAAAAACAACTCTTACTCCTGTTGGAAGCAAACCCTCCTGATTCTCCCTGAAGGCCAGTTTGTGACCCAAAGAAATTCATTCCAGAGAAGCAGAGAAGCACTAAATTTATCTCTGAGGCAGTTTGTCAAGGCGGGTGTCAAGGCTAAACAGCACAAATGCATATGAAACCTGCCTGAGACCTCTCTAACACCAAGGGTTTTGTAAGGGAAGAGTCCTTCGGGGTGGTGCTGGTCGGACTTCATAAATATCCCCATTTGCTGCCTGTGCAGCAAAGCAGTAAATAGAAATGAGGTTAAAAGGAAAACAGAGTCTTCTTTGAGTTGCCTCCTATTTACCAGTAACCCCAGCTAGTGTTTTTTTGGACTGGCAAAACTGAGCTCTACGTATTTATATTGGTAACATTTTCCAGTAGGTTCTACCAAAAGGTATCTGTGCACCTTGTGTTGTGAAATTCAGAGAAATGGAAAACATTATAACAAATAAGCCTTGTTTCCCAGTTTGGAAAAGAAATTCTACCTTTCCAAGGGCATCAGTCTAAATGAGGCCTCAGTTCTTAAGTTCTTTAATCAGTTGCCTTAGTAACCGAGAGAATGCAGTGAGTGCCTGCAGTCAGCAAGGTTTAATCACCTGTTACTGATCAAGCACACACTCAGTGAAGGTGAAATTGGCATTATTCACTGTGATTCTGCATTTTGCAGATCTTCTAGCACTTAAATAAAAAGTCTGCCTCCTACATCTGAGAGGGAGGAGGAAATGTTAAGTAGGGAGTGGTTAGGAATTTTGGGTTAGCAGTTGTGGCTGATTTATCTCAACTGGAAAACACAAAAGTGGTATCAGTCTTGTTCAACAGCTATTTATTGAATGCCTACTATGTGCCGGGCAGTAACCTGTGCTATTCACTCTCGTGCCAGGGGAGCCCCAGGAAGATAACAACTTGAAATATGACCCACTATATGCTAAACCTGCGAATAGTGAGAGAAAAATGTTCTAGCTATCATTTAACTTTGCCAGAGGAAGACAAAATGAGTTTATAGGTAAATTAAAGAACCTCACATTTAAAAATTAAATCTTTGAGATCTTTAAAACATTTACCATTCAAAGATACATAAAGGTAAATATCACAGCAGTTAAATCCATCTACCAATGAAATTAAATTAACTCTTAACTAATCTTGCTAAATAAAGGTTTGGTGGTTTCCTAAATTCTCTTATAGGGATCTCACTCTATGCTGTTTCCACTACTACTCATAGCAAGATAACATTATTCCTCTACCAGGACATTTAATTCTGAACTTGTGAAGCTGTTTGTTGCTTGGAGTTTTTTTCTTCTGTATTTTTTTCCGTCATATTCTTACACAAAGTTGATTCTTATTTCTTTTCCCTATTGCCACTTTCCAGTTAGATCTAAATGGTAAACATCTTTTTTCACATTTCTCCATGTTCAAAGCATACACACGTTGGGGAGAGAAGATTATTGTTTCAGCAAAATGGTGTCATATTATACAAGAATTATATCTTGCTTTTCTCAGTACATAAAACATTTTCTCAGTACATAAAACATCCTTTCCAAGTAGGTGCTATAGATCTACTATAGTATTTAGATTTATTATTTGCTTATATTTATAATATCCCAAATTTGGAATGTACCACAATTTTCACTCATTCTTCTATTAATTCTTTTTTTCTTAATTGTACCTCTACAAACAACTGCATTGAACATCCTTATGGACAAGGCTTCAATTTCTGTGGGACAGAATCACAGGACTAGAACTGCTGAGTCAAACAAGGTGAATGTTTACTTTTTTTTAAATATTCTCAGATTGTATGTATCCCCAAAAGCACATTCTACCAATAATACATGACAGTATTTTTTTCCCAAGTATTTTTTTTTCCCAAGTTCACGCTTAGAATGGATGTTGTTCTTTAAAATTTTCAAGTTTTCTGAACTTAACAAGTATTGGTGAGAGCATGGGAATGCAAATTGGTGTAACTTCTATGGAAAATGGCATAGATTTGTTTAAAAAACTAAAAATAGAAATACCATATGATCCAACAATACCACACCTAACCTTTTATCTGAATAAAACAGAAGCATTAATTCATAAAGACATGCAACCCTATGTTTTAGGCAGTGTTTTTCACAATAGCCAAGAGATGGAATCAATCTAAATACCCATTGATGAATGACTGCATAAAGAAGCAGATGTTTATATCTGTACAATGGAATGGTACTTGACTATTTGAAAAGATGAAATACTATCTTTTGTGACAACATGAGTAGAACTTGACATGATTATACTAAGTGAAACAAATCAGACAATGAAAGACAATTACCAAGTGGTTTCACTCATTGCAGAATATAAATTACCAAAGCAAACAAACTAGAAAATACAAAAATAACTCAGACTCTAAAAACATGGTGACTATAGGGAGGGAAAGGGAAATTTCATTGGGTACAGGGAGTCCATTTGATGATGTGATGGCACTAGAACTTTGCAGGTGGGTAATTATAAATATTGAGGGATGAAGCTCTACTCTGAAATATGTAATTTTGTAAATAAATGTAAAACAATAAAACTTGACTTTAGAATTTAATAAAAATGGCCCTCCCTGGTGGTGCAGCAGGTCGGAGCGCTGCACTGAGAAGCTAAGCCAGGCCATGGCGCTTCAGTGCCGTTCCATCCCCATCCCAGAGGTGACCACATGGCACAGCAGACCTCTCCTGTCTCGCCAGCTGCTCCCCTCAGCAGTGTACTTCGTCTATCTGCTTGTTCTGCTCCCCATTCTGTCTCTGGTGAAGCCTCGTGCCACCCTGGGCAACTCTGACCTGTATCCCATTTCTGTATACATAAATAAATAAATAAAAATCTTTTTAAAAAAGAATGGAATAAAAATAAAATTTTTGAGTGATCTATAAAGTAAGTTGTCTTAATTTTATTTTAATTTATATTCCCTTGATTAGTAAAAACTTTTAATATCTCTATTTATTGCCTCTCAGGGCTTGCTCATCTATAAATTATCTATTCAAATCTGTCCCTTTTGCTTTGGTGTGTCCATCTTCGGTTATTGGAATCTTTTATTATAGATAACAACATTTTAACTGTCATTTGTGTTGCAAATATTTTTTTCTTTTAACTATTGATTTTTATATCTCATCTCCAATATTTGCTTGTTTTGGCTTTTTTTGTTTTTTAACTGGTTTACAACACAGTATATGACTTACAACATAGTCACCCACAACAGTCCTGTGCCCCCTTCCCACTTTGCTTTCCCATTCTTCCTCCCCTCTATGAGCTTCAATTCTACACTCAGATTTTTAGAGTTTATTATCACTTTGGTTTTATCTGACCATATTTAGTTTCTCTATGTTCTCTATGTTCTCTGATATGTATCTTTCTCCTTCTGAATTATTTCACTTAGCAATAGCCCCTTCACTCCACCCACGTTGTGAATGAAAGTCAAAAGTTGGCCTTTTTTATAGCTGAGTAGTACTTCATTGTGTATATACAACACCTCTTCTTGATCCATTCTTCTATCTTTGGGAAGTTAGGCTATTTCCATACTTTAGATATTGTAAATAGTGCTGCAATGAATAGAGCAGTGCGTGTTTCCTTTCCAATTAGTGTTTTTGTGATAGGTACCTAAAAGTAGAATTGGTTAGAAAGAATATGAACATGATAGGAATAAGGTCATCTTTGAATGTTTTGTAGAACTTTCTTATAAAGCCAACTAGTCCTGGACTTATGTTTTAGGGAGAGTTTTGACAATTACTTCAATTTCCTTGCTTGTGATTTGTTTGTTCAGATGTTCCATTTCTCGCCTATTTAGTCATGGATGATTATATAATTCTAAAATTCTGTCTACCTCAATTGTGACATCTTATTAATCTTTCATAATAGCCAGGTTTCAGATTTCTTGATCTTCTCTAGCTTCTTTATGTTTATTGAAGATTGATTTATTTATGCATATAGAACTGGAGTGCAGGCCAGAGGTGCAAGGGTGATGAGAGGACTCACCAGAGACAGAGTGGGGAGCAGAACAGGCAGATTGACAAAGTACACTGCTGAGAGGAGCAGTGAGCAAGACAGGAGCGGTCTGCTGCACCATGTGGATCACCTCCAGGGCAGGGGATCGAACTCGCACTGAGGTGGCTGCAACTAGCTTGCAGTGCTGCGTTCTATCCCATTGTGCCATGAGGAAGGGCCTAGTTTTTTTTATCTTTTATATTGCAATTTATACTTCACTTTTATTAATATGTGAATACTTTAATTTCTTTGATCAGTACAAATTACCTTCATTTCTTGACATCCTTTAATAATGATGCCACTTAAGTTATAAATTTCATCTGACTATAATTTCTGCTAGGTTTCACAAGTT
The DNA here is from genome assembly GCF_000260355.1 of Condylura cristata. NCBI lineage: Eukaryota > Metazoa > Chordata > Mammalia > Eulipotyphla > Talpidae > Condylura > Condylura cristata. The sequence goes on from NW_004567105.1 coordinate 18,784,230, forward strand.
TGGGATTGAAGTGTTCTCATTTTAACTTCCTTGAGGGTAGTTTATAATTTCTGGTTTTATTATTTCTTTGATTCAAAAGTTATTGGGGAATATTTCTTAATATTTAAATTTATTGCATAGCAGAGCACATGAATTACAAAATCGCTTTAAGGTTTCTTTCTATCAGACACATACATATTCCAGAGCCTTTTTTTTTTTAATGAACAACTATTTGAAGGATGTAAGACTCTGTATTGGATTATTGATTGATTTTGATTGTACTACTCATGTTTCTAGTCATGTTTTCCTTACTAGATCCTAATTTTGAATATGATGATGAAATTTCCTACTTTTTTGTTTTATATGTTTGATAACTATGCTTTTTGGTGTCATCAGGGTAAAATAAAAAGTAACTGAATAAAAGATAGTTCCTAGTCTTGAGATTCAAGAATATCCTGGTTACTACCAATAATCTAGTGTCTACATTATCCAACATAAAATATTCTACTGAGCACATGAGTTCAGCAAAATGTTCATATCTATATAACCTTTATAAGTAGTTTGACTTACTTTATGACTACCTATACTACTAAGACAACAGTATGTTCAATGGTTAAGGCTGTAAGCTCTTGAGTCAGACTGCCTAACTTCTAAAATCTGGCTGTGTCACTTACACAAGTCAACTTTGTTCAGTTCTGTTTTCATGATCGATAACTGATATAATGTCATGGCCTCATACCATGTTGTGACAATCTGAATGGATCCACATGAAGCTCAGTCAGGTATGTAGCATACACTCAGTAAAACTACCTGTTTTCATCCTAAGTTCTTAAAGCTCCCTTAAGACCATGCATGTAAACATACTTTAAGTATAAAATTATATATTTGTGTGTAATTCAGCAATAAAGCATACAAGCACAATGCTTCAGAAATATGATATTATACATAATTATAGAGAATGAAATTATATGTAAAACAATGCCAAAATTTGGATATATGTTCTTCAAGTGCAAAGACTAAGTTCTATTTCATAGTAATAAATCTATAGAACAAATGTAGGTACACAGTATGCTAAAAGCAAAATAGATTTCATCCTCTATGATTAGAGGCTGTTCTTAATAAATAATTGCTAAACTAAATAGAACAAAATTTCTAATTTTATTCAATATCTCATGTCTCTTTACCAGTAAATAGGTGCCTCTAAAATATCTCCTCATTATTAAAATATCACTGGAGTCACATTAGTCAAGATTTCTCCTTGAGAAGCTCAAACAACAGCAGGTAATTAGAAATCAGGCAAAATGACAAACTTTGAAAAACATTGAAATCTTTCTGTCTACATTTTCTAATATAAAAAGTAGACTCAAATGAATTAACAAAATGAAAACAAGCTTTTAAATACATTACTGTTTACTAGAAAGGAAGGGAGAAGGGAGGTCAGTAACTAAGGTGAAAAGTGTCAATCATGAGGTAAAGGATAGAACTGGGCTTTCAGGGTTGAATTTAATGTGATATATGTCAATATATGATTTCGAGGTACACCTAAAACATGGTATTTTAAAACATAGTGTCACATGTACATATATATATGTATACATATATATGTATATATATATACATATATACAGAATTCTATTCTTTAATAGTAGGATATCTCAATTTCTATGATACTTTTGAGTCAATAACTTTGACTGCAGTATACATGTGGTTTAAGTTTTTAAGTATAAAGTGTTACATCTCCTGCTTTGAATGAGTTTAATTCTAGCCTCATATTCCTGGAATACTTAAAAACTTTTATGAACCAACTTTAAAAAATGCAGTAATATAATGCAAATTGAATATCTGAGCACTGAGAGGAAGAAAACTGAAGAAGCTCTTAGTGTGAGATAAATTTCAGTACTGATCATCAATTCCTCTAGAGTTAGTAGTTCTGAAACTTTAGAATGCTTAAAAATCACCAGCAGAACTTGATAAATAGCAGATCTCAAACTGTAATTAGAGATTTTGATTCAACAGACTTGTGATGGGACCAACAAATCAGGGATTTTGTTATGGCATAATCAGAGCATACAGTATCTCTTTTTCCTTTCCCTGGAAAGTGAAACACGAAGTAATTTCCAGCATGCAAATATATGTCATGCCTTATTCAAAACTTTACTATCCTCAGTAGACAAACAAGCAGAAGATGGACAGTCAATTCTACTAGCTCTGTAAGGCACATATTTATAAAAAGTTAAGCCACATAGCAAAAAAAAAAGACACATTTAAAATGTACCAAGGATATATACTACATATATGTACTATATATATGTAACTTTTTCCCAAGGTTGTCATTCCTAGTATGATAGCGTATTACTAACAACATTAAAAATTGCATCACCACAAAAGATTAAAAATTGGGCCCTCCCTGGTGGCGCAGTGGGTTAAAGCACAGCACTAAGAAGCTAAAGCCACTTCCGCATGAGTTCGATCCCCACCTGCCCCGGAGGTGACCATATGGCATGGCAGACCTCTCCTGACCCGCCCGCTGCTCCCCTCAGCAGTGTGTTTCCTTGATCTGCCTGTTCTGCTCTCCACTGTCTCGGGTGAAGCCTCTCACCACCCCACACCTCTGGCCTGTACCCCAGTTCTATATGCATAAATAAATCCTTTAAAAAAAAAAAGATTAAAAATTTACCAGCCAGCTAGGAAATGTTGCAAACAAAATAACATTGAAAGTTAAAATAACTAATAGAGAAAAAAATAAGGTAAAGCATTAATTTTTTAAGGTGGAAAAGAATGTAAGATCAAATTCTTAGAGTATAAGAAATATAATTGGTTCAGATAACCTATTTTTCAGGTTCAACTTCACTAATAGTTAAAGAAGAACAAGTTAAAAGCAACAAAGCTTTCAATCAGTGAAGTTTTTTTCAATGATAAGAACTCAGAATGGCTTTAGCTTTTAAATTTTTCATGTAGGTCACTGTCTTCTCACATATCCTACTACCTTTCCCAGGGGGTTTTGCTGAAATTGCAGTGGAAGTTACAGCAGTTTCTCTTTGGGTCCCAGAACTACCTGGGAAATTTTCTTCTTGAAAATCAAAAAGAGATGGAATCTACATGGCAAGTGGGATCACAAAGAATGAAATGGAAACACTGGAATATGTGTTGTCTTATCGGACTACCATCTCTATCCAGCTTAAATAAGCAGCATATTCTAATTAAAATTTAAGAGAAAAGCATGGAAACAATTGTATCATGAAAAAGAAAAACTTCTAACACGTATTTATTATATGGTATTATTAGCTACATTATCATCACTACCATACTCATAAAATATCTGAGTTCTAGAGAAGCTTTCAAAAGCCTATTGCTTTGCAACATCAAGAATCACACTGTATTAACACCAGACTCCACAGGCTTTGTTCTTATCCTCAGTGGGCTATTTTTACTGGAACTAAAGACAATAAGCTGCCTGAGTGTGCTGTGAAATACCCATCCATGTATCTCCTGGGCCTTCCCAAGTTTTTCTCATTAGTCCTCACGAGGTCCCTGTGAAGCAGAAGCAGGGTGCCATCCTCAGTCATCAGGACAGAAATATAAAAAGCAGAAAACAAAAGATGGTGACTCTGTCCAGTGAAGCCACTACTCCCCCGACACAGGGGAGGAACCTCAGGTTTTGATCTTTGAACACAATGAGAATTCACTCCAGATCCAATTGCATAGAGTGGTGTGGGAATGCGGTGGTGGAGGGAACACAGATGTCCTCTACTCTTCTCCCCTCTGCCTTTCCTATTTCACATTTCCCAAAGGAGGAATGAGGGAATTTAAGGAGCCAAAGCAGAATGAGAAACTGTGGAAAAAGAATGTTAAGCGTTCTGGTTTAGTGTAGTGTTAAACTAACAAAACGGACTAAGTCTTTCAGCAAATTAGCGTAGAACCCTCAATTACCATTTAGATGTAGTAGTGAGCTCTCCACACCTAACTCTAGAGGGCTGCTCATGGGCTCAATTTTCCATCATCAGCTATTTTCTATGTTCCTATTCTTAAGAATGTATCCACTTACGGCCCTCCCTGGTGGCGCAGCGGGTTAAAGCACAGCACTGAGAATCTAAAGCCGCTTCCGCATGAGTTCGATTCCCGCCTGCCCCGGAGGTGACCACATGGCGTGGCAGACCTCTCCTGACCCGCCACTGCTCCCCTCAGCAGTGTACTTCATGGATCTTCCTGTTCTGCTCCCCACTCTGTCTCTGGTGAAGCCTCTCGCCTCCCCTGCACCTCTGGCCTATACCCCTCAGTTCTGTATGCACAAATAAATAAATCTTTAAAAAAAAAAAAAAAAAAAAAAGAATGTATCCACTTACACTGCTTAAATGTTCATCTCTGTCTTTCAGCATAAATCTTGCATCACCATAGCTAATTTTAAGTCAAGCCGGGACTATTCCAAATTCCCTGGAAATAGAATTCCAATAGGCTATTCCACCAGAACTTCCGTTTAGATCTAAGTATCTAAAATCAAACTGAGACGCATTGCCATCTGAATAAGCTTTGTTTATAGGGAGTTCCATCCTTGTCTACCACATTTTCCCAACTATTCAAAATTCCATCTTCCTTCCTTCCAGTCTCCTCTCCAGCTTCTCCTCCTCCCTGTTCAGCTCTACTCTTCCTTGGGTGGGGCAAGGGACCTGAACCCTCTCTGTTCCCTAGGGACCCTGTTATAATACACCAAAGCTAAGTTATTGTTTATAATGTTTATAAATATCTCATGACACTTACTTGCTTAAAACTCTATCGTTTCTTTGTGGCCTTTCTAAACTCAGCCCACCATTTGAGGTTTTCCATTCTGATCCCGCTCTGCCTATCCAACCATATAAAAATCCATTTGAACGTGATTCCTGAATTTTTAATTTTTGCTTTTGTCAAAGAGTTCCCTTTACTGGTTCCTTCTTTTTCTAAAGCATACCAGGCATGGTCATTCTAAGCTTAGCATTTATCCATAAACTCCTACTTGAAATGCTTGACTTTTCATTCTCCCAGTACTATACAATTTTCTAGACTTAATTCCCAAGTCAAGTTTTCAGTGAAGCTTTTCCTGATAAATTCTGTACAGAACAGTTATGCATTTCTCTAAATGGCTGTATCATGGCCAATGTGAATCTGATTGCAGAATATCACATGTTATTTTTTAACCTACCTTATTTTATAAACTTGTCTTCCTTACATTGCAAGACATTGAAGAGCCTTGACAATAAAAAGTGATTTTGTTTACATGTTTCATAGTAAAAGTCAGAGAACAAAACAGCTTCCAGACTATAACATCTCTTTCTAAAATTTCAAGGGTCTTGAGAAATCTTTAACTTCCCTTCTGATTGTGAAATTCCACTGACCTTATATAACGCCTGAGATCACTTGGTTGGAGAAGCACATTGAGAGCGAGTCACAAATATTCCCCTGCATGTGTCAGTTTTGTTCAGTTCTTTGTTTACTTTAGCCTGTTCCTGGCTGAATGTTTAGCTAATGTGTGAAAGAGAACACTGATGGACATTTGTAATTTTATCACTGCTTTTCTCAAAACAAAGTAAATTCATAAAGTACATGAAGATATGTAGCAGAAGTCCTGAGGAAAAGTACCAAGAATGCTTTATGTTGTAAATGACCAAAGAGAAAAGTTCATTTGATACATCTGATTGCTCTAGACGAGGTTTCCCTACAGCTATTACTAAAACAATAGGAACACCTCAGAACCCTCAAACTTGCCTGCTCTAAGTAGGTTCTTCCATCCTCTGCATCAAGACAAAACATATAGACCTTTAATGGAAAGGAACTTTAATACACTTAGTGTGAAATATAGAAAAGACAAAGAATATCGTGCTTAACTGAAGTACCCAAAGTGACCCATCCCCTTGTGGGTAAAAGTCCATCCAAATGGGGTTGGCCCAAAGCAAGGCTTGAAAACCTGCCACAGTCTAAAGCACATTCTGGCTGAGAACCATAAAGAAGGGTCAAAAACATCCAAAAAAAAGTCTGGGAAGAAAAGAGCAAAATCAAAATAAAGATAAAACCTGCTAACCTTCCACAGTGTCTCACACACAACTGTTTCACCCAGTAGAGACCAAAAACCAAGTGCAGCTTCTTCACACATCTTTCTGTTCCATGTGTCTCCTGCAATTCTCCTCCCTACATTCCATCCTGCTTCTTTCCTACCAGAGTGTCCTCTCCAGCTTCACTCCTCCTTGCTCAGCTCCACCCTCCAGGCAGAGAAACTGGAACCTCCCCTTTTCCTGGGACCACCCTATTACAGGTATGAATTACCTATTTAACAGTCATTCATGGACTGTAGCCTGATCTGGGCAGGACATCAACTTTCAAGATTTTCATCCCTCTGTATGTGACAAAGGTATGCTCTTAGTATGTGACAAAAGTATCCTCTTAGTATCCTCTAGGAATACTAAGAGAGCCTCCAGAAAACACATAGAGACTAGTGAATGGACCTAGAACCAAGAAACAGACTCCAAAGAAATCTGGGTGGAATGCAAATAGTACCTTTATCAGAATGTTCCTAGTTCTTTTATGGAAATGGAAATAATATATGCTCACTTCTTTCAAATGCTTGGGTGCACACTGGAAATATTATAAATGATAAAAATGCAGTTATTAGCTGTGGGCTGTGAGATTGGAGAAAGGAGACTTACACATTTTATTTTCCATGATTCTATCATATTAGAAACTTAACAATAAGTATTACTTCTGTAAGGAAAAGAAGCAAAGTAAATTTTTTACCAAAAAGCTTAATAAAGTATTTTGTTTGAAAATAGACAAATCTCTAGCCAGGCTCACAAAGGAAAGACAGGAGAAAGCACAAATAAATAGGATCCTAAATGAAAGAGAATAATCAGAGGATTACAATGAACAGCTATATGGAAACAAGTTCAACAACCTAGAAGAGATGGACAAATTCTTACAATTTTACAATCATTCAAAGCTAGAGAAAGAAGAAGTAGAACAACCAAACAGGCCAAATACAAGCAGTGAAATTGAAACAGTAATCAAAACCCTCCCGAAGAACAAATGCCCAGGACCAGATGGATTTATAAATGAATTCTACCAAACATCCAGAAATGAACTAGTGCTTATCCTGCATAAACTCTTTCAAAAAATTGAGAAAGAAGGAATACTACTAAATACATTCTATGAAGCCAACATTTCACTAGTACCAAAACCAAAGACAACACAATAAAAGATAACTTCAAGCCAATCTATCTAATGAACATTGATGCAAAAATCCTCAATAAAATCTTCGCCAACAGAATCTAGAAATGCCTCAAAAGGATAAAACATCATGACCAAGTGGGATTTATTCCAGGGGCACAAGGACAGTTCAACATCTGAAAATCAATTAATGTAATCCAACACATCAAAAAAAATAAAAATAAAAACCATATGATCATATCAATAGATGCAAAGAAGAAATTCAACAAAGTGCAATATCCGTTTATGATGAAGGCCCTTGAAATTCTCAGAATAGAAGGAACAAACGTAACATGAGCAAAGTCATATATTACAATCCCATAGCCAATATTATTCTCAATGGTGAAAAATTGAAAGCCTTTCCTTTAAAATCAGAAATAAGACAAGGATGTCCAATGTCCCCACTACTCTTCAACATAATACTGGAAGCCCTAGTCAGAGCTGTAAGACAGGAAAGAGACATATAAGGAATCCAAATAGGGAAAGAAGTAAAAATAACACTATTTTTAGAAGATATAATATATAGGAAACCCTAAAAAAAATCCACAGAAAATCTAATCAAAACAATCAATCAGTTTATCAAAGTAGCAGGACACAAAGTCAACATACAAAAGTCAGTAGCTTTTCTATATACAAACAACCAATCTGAAGGGAAAAAATCAAGAACTCTATACCTTTTGTAATTGAAACAATAAAAATCAAATACTGGGGAATAAACCTAAACAACGAAGTAAAGGACCTATACAAAGAAAATTGTAAAACACTATTAAAAATAACAAGAAGACACAAAGAAATGGAAAGACATCCCCTGCTCATGGATTGGAAGAATTAACATGGCCAAAATGGCAACCCTACCAAAAGCAATTTACAATGTAATGCTATTCCAATAAAAATCTCAATGTCATTCTTCAAAGAAATAGAACAAATATCAATGAAATGTATATGGCACCACAAAAAAAAAACCTCAAATAGCCAAAGCTCTCCTGACTGAAGCAAAGGAGAATAGTAGTATCACATACCCAGGTGCCAAACTATACCACAAAGCCACAATAATTAAAACAGTGTGTTACTAGACCAAAGACCAATACACAGACCCATGGAAGTGAATAGAAAGCCCAAAAATAAGACCATACATATATGGACAACTAATCTTTGACCAAAAAAAGCAAAGAATATGCAATAGAACAAGGACAGTTTGTTCAATAAATGGTGCTGGGAAAACTGGACCACCACAGGCAAAGAATGAAACTAGACCATTCGCTCACACAATTCACAAAAATCAATTCAAAAATGGATAAAAGAACTGAACATAAGACCTGAAACCATAAAATACATAGAAGAAAATACAGGTAAAACACTACAAGATACACATCTCAGTAACATTTTTAAAAGACTCATCACCTAAAGCAAAGAAAATGAAGGAAAAGATAACCAGCTGGGACTACAGCCAATTAAAAAGCTTCTGTACAGCAAAAGAGGAATTAACCAAAACAAATAGATACCCTACCAAATGGGAAAAATTTTTTTCACTTTCACAACTGATAAGGAACTGATCACAAAGATAAACAAAGAACTCACAGAACTCAAGAAAAACAAAGTAAATAATCCAGTCAAAAAGTGGGCAGTACATTGCGCCCTGGTGGCGCAATGGGTTAAAGCACAGAACTATGAAGCTAGTCACAGTTGCTTCAGCACTAGTTCAATCCCTGCCAGGGCGGTGACTCACATGGCACAGCAGACCTCTCCTGTCTCACCCACTGCTCTACTCAGCAGTGTACTTCATCAGTCTTCCTGTTCTGCTCCCCACTCTGTCTCTGGTGAATCCTCTCACCACCCTGCACCTCTGGCCTTTATCCCAGTTCTGTATGCATAAATAAATATACCTTCAAAAAAAAAAATGGGCAGTAGAACTCAAAAGGCACTTCTCCAAAGATGAAATGCAAATGGCCAACAGACATATGTAAAAATGTTCAATATCCTCAAAAGCAGGGAAATTCAAATAAAAACCACAATGAAATAGCACCTTATACCAGCAAGAATGGCACTTATTAAAAAAACTAACAACAAATGTTGGCGAGGATGAGGCAAGAAAGGAACTTTTCTACACTCCTGGTGGAATGCAAACTAGTTGAACCACTATGGAAATCTGTGTGGGGTTCCTCGGATTACTAAAAACGAGCTGCCATTTGACCCAGCTAGTCCATTCCTAGGGATCCACTCAAAGGACACAGAAATGTTAATTTAAAAAGATAAGTGCACCCCTATGTTTGTTGCCACACTATTTTTAATAGGTAAGACTTGGACACAACCCAAATGCCCAAAAACAGATGACTGGATCAAGAAGATTTAGGGCATGTACACAATGGAATACTATGCAGCCAAAAAAAGGATGATCTAATGCCACTTGCAGCAACATGGATCGAGTTAGAAGGGATTATGCTCAGTGAAATAAACTAGAAAGAAAAGGAAAAATATCGGATAGTTTCACTTAGAGAAGGGATGTAAGGAAACCAAATAAGGGATCAGGGAAAAAAATAATAACAATTAAAAACAATACAACAAAACTAAACAAAAATAATAAGATAACTATAAATCAAGGACATTCTGCAGTGAACGAGGGTACAAAATGAGAGCAGGAAGAGCATAAGGAAGTAAGGTGATGGTATAGTGGTGAACTGGTGGTGAAAAATCTGGGAACCTGATATATACAGGTATATACAAAACATATACAAATAAAGAAGTTAAATATTAAAAAAAAGATAAAGTTTTAAAAGTAAAGCATTTTGTTTGATTTAATCTGACATTTTTCATCTTTTTTTTAAGTAACTAAGAAAATAAAGCCATCTGAATAAAAACCAATGATCTGCAGAGTTAAAATGCTAAATCCATTCATTCCTTAACAAATCCATTATTAGCAAGTATAAATTGTACCATAGAATACCTGAAAAGAATAAGGCTTGTTAAGATTTAGTTACAGGAGTGTTGACTGGTTTTGTACTCTGAAAGCACTAGAAATTTAGCTCTAATAGTAAGATACGGTCTATACATCACATTTTCATCTTCTAGCTCACAGCAAAAAAAAATTGTCTTGAGAAATGTAAAAGTATTTTCAAAATTCAGGTAAAAGGTAGCAATCACATTAGATTATAAGAAATGTGTGGAACTCTCTGGATACAATTGGGTAGTAGCTGGAGCTCAGGCTTGTGTATTAGCAAGAGTGATCGCTTAGTTCTATTTAGGATAAACTACAGGAGTAAAAGAAGATGCTAGAATTTGACTAGAGTAATCCAAATAAAAGGCAGTGAAGATGACGAATAATTGTAAAACATCAAGCATTTATTGTTTTTTACATGAACTATATTACTGGTAACCAAAGGTAAAAAGAACAGCAATAATTTTAAAAACTAGAGGACAAAGGAGAATGATTATGAAGATAAAAATTAGCAGAAACTACTTAGAAGAACTGAAGGAGAACGCATGTCAAAGTTTTTTAAGAACGATAGTGACAGATTTAGTGAGACAATGTTGGAATTGTAAGGAAAGACTCAATGTTAAATGTAGGTGAATGAAGACATAAGGATACTCAGCAGGAAGTGGAAATATGTTCCTAGAATTTTTGAAAGGGCTAGAAAGTTAAACTTGAACCATTACTAGCACGACTGACAATAGAAGCTCAAGGAGAAAAATCAAGGGGGAAAACACAGGTAATGAACCTGCTTGGAGACCAGTAGGACCCCTAAGAGCCAGGGGAGAGGGGAAGAGGGATTAAGAAAATGAAGTGTTATTAAGAGCAAGAAAAGAGGTCAATCCTGAAAAATGACAGGGAAGATGAAAGTAGAATATATTATTGACTTTCACTGTTAGAAAATTGAAAGATACAAAGCAATCTTCTTTTCCATCAATTTCATAACTCAAATATCTGAGTCCTAGTAGAAAAAGAAAGTATTTCTGACTCTATATGATAAGGAATTAAATTAAGAAAAATATTGCTTTTTATCTGACTAATCCCCTCCCAAAGAATGCAACTCTGTCTTTATTTCATATTTATTCATTACTCCTTTATCTTCAATGACAAAAGAAAGAAATCTGTGACCATTAGATCGCCCAGGTAAGGAATTAGACTGTTCTCTTGAGTCATTAAAGATTTCATGGGTTTAAAGTATAATCCAAAGTAAACCCATCAAATAAAGTAAGCAATCATGATTTGGGTCAGGAAACCAAGTCAGAGTTGAAAACACAAGTGGGGTGACAAACCAGTTAGGTGAGAGCCAGGAGGTACGTACATTTAATAAGCCACAGGTAGGCACAGGAGGGAACACAGCCTTGAGAAAGAAGGAACGGTTTCACAGGTTATGGCACAATCTGCTTCTAGAACCTGTAATATATTCATGCCCTTGGGACAGCTGTATCCTAATAGTCTCAGTTGAACTTCTACTGGCTCAAGGGCTTGCTTGGTAACTTACGTAGCTTACTTACTACAAAGACATCTTGACCTGGATTTTCTGTAATCTTTACTCAATACAATTTCCTGGGGCATTCAAATTTGCATATTTAATCTATGAGTCATCCTCAGATTACTAGTATTTGTTCCTGTTTCATATTTGCTCTGAGTAGCTCATACCCTGATCATACATACACACACACACACACACACACACAGACATATATTCCTAACAGGGATGTTTTATATGTATAACTCTTTGGCACTTTAAAGATTGTGCTATTAACTATTTTCAGAAATCAAATTAAACCTTAGATTCTACATTTAAAGTTGAATTTTTTAGTGTCACCATTCAGATGGTTCCTTGGTATAAATGGGACCCAAATTTTCAACATGAAATATACTTGTTACCCTGGCTATTTGCAGCTTGGGAAACCATTTTCACTGTTCAGTGACTTCTAACATAAAGGTGGCATTTGTATTATTTTAAGCACCTACACACATTCGTATTATGATTACAGTGATTAAAATAAATACACTTTCAAAATGTTTGAAGGAACTTAATAGCATTGTTCCAGAAACATCTGTCCAAATCACTAGGCTCTGTGTTTATGCCATAGGGAGTGGGCTACACTATATTTGAGAGTTGAATCATGCCACCCATTTGGCTGAGTTTTTGTATGCATGACTGATCATTTCAGATGACTAGTCACTTCATCTAGTCACTTCACTCTAGGGCGACTTCATTTTCCTTGTCATTCAGCATTTTGAGAGTATCAGTACCAAAGCTTTATAGACTTTGTGACCTCCTTTTAAGAAGGAAATGGGGCAAAGGTAAGATTTCCCCATGGAATTTTCCTAAAATAAATTTAAAAAAAAATTGGGGGTAGATCTGATAATATATACTAGAATAATAATCCTATGATTACTCAAATCATCGATGGCTTTGGTGGGGCTCATCCATTTTTTTTTCTTATGGGACATATTAATATTTTACTGTAAAGTGTTCAGTCTTTGAATTTGTATCTCTGTGGTAAATAAGTTAAGAGATAGAGCAGAGTAGGAGAACAGAATAGAGTAGGAGAATCTTCTCAGGAAGTTAATGCTTCCGTTGATCAGTTTCCAAAAGTGATCTGGAGAAAACAGCAAATCTCCACTAATCATTTTCCCTTGTTCACTGCTAGCTTCACCACAGTCTCAAGAGTCTATTCCCCCTTTGCATGTATGACAAATCAAAGACATTGCAAGTTAACTCTGCAAACATAGGCTGAGTTCACTGGTAGCTGTTCAATGTGCTTTATTCTGTGGGGAGGCAGAGAAATTTAGTAAACTCTCTGCTGTTACGAAAGAACCAGGTGATGCTATACAACACAGAAGCCCAGTGGCTCAGGTTGAGAAAAACAGTCTTCTTGCTTCTGGGCTTTGAACTTGCACCAGGGATTTGGGGGACTTGAAGGAGATACTTGGAAGAGCATCATATAGAGACATTTGGAGACGTCATGTGGGTAAGGGGCTTTCAGGAGGCTGAAATGGCAGCTGTCTGATTGATTCATACTTTGATTTTCTCCTTTTGCCCCTGAATTACCTGGCCCTTTCCTATGACCCCCCCCCAAATTGCCTTAGTTTGTGGCTAGCTATTCGTCCCAGCGGTCCCACATTGGACCCACCCTCTTTGGCTGGGCATTCACCCACAAGGACATGGGTGAACTTTGGGCATTTTTTTGGGAAACCACTATCCTTTCTTTTCTCTCTGCACACACTAATCCTATTAAAGTTCTTTCACACTGTGCCTTATCTTTGTGCATGTGGACTGCCAGATCCCAGCAGAGGATGCAAGATATGAGGTCCTATCACATACTAACATGGCCTCAAGTAGCTTATAATCCCTTAAAAGCAGATGGATAGCTGTTACACCAAGAGGAAGAAAATAAATCATAGCACAGATGTAGCGACAACATGTTGCCAAAAAATACAGATATGGAGACTTGAATACTTCATGACCAAGAGGAATCAAAGAAAGCTGTTTCCTAATAAGAATCATCAATATTGATTTTTCTGTTATGGAGATAATCAGTAGAACTGAAATAATTTCATGTAGTTCACCTAACATGTCTGATCTCTACAGTCATTCACTCAAAAAATAAATATTGAAGATCACTATGTGCTAAGAATGTTACTGGAAAATGATAATAAATTCTGTCCTCAAGGAAATATACATGCTGATGGGCAGAAAAGATATAAAAACTAGTAAATTTGATAACTATTGCAAGTTTCTGGAACAGAACATACCAAAGCAGAACGGGAACAAAATATTTAACATTTTTTTTTTCTTAGGGTTGGGAAGTGAAGGTAGAAACAAAAAGCTAACAGAATAAATACTGGATTTTTTTTAAAGATTTATTTATTTGTACATACAAAACTGGGGTACAGGCCAGAGGCTCAGGGGTGGTGAAAGGATTCACCAGAGACAGAGTGGGGAGCAGAACAGGCAGATCGACGAAGTACACTGCTGAGGGAAGCAGCGGGTAGGTCAGGAGAGGTCTGCCACGTCATGTGGTCACCTCCGGGGCAAGAGGGAATCAAACTCATGTGGAAGTGGCTTTAGCCTCTCAGTGCTGTGCACCAGGGAGGGCCATAAATACTGGATTTTTAAAGTTGTTTTCCCTTTGGTTGAGTCCCAAAACTTCAAACTGGCCAGGCAAAGAAATGCACAAAATTAAAGGTACAGATGCATGAAGGCAGCTCTCAGCACTTTCCAAGTCCCTAAGAAATGCCTGTGAAGTTCACTGTAGTTGGTGAGATGCAATTTCAGGGTCAGAAACTCAGGTCCTCAGATGTTCACATTTTAGCTACCAAAGGGACTTGTCACCACTCAGGAGTTCACTTATTTACCACACCAGAAAGGCTTGCTGGACTAAAACATACCTCCTAACTGCATCATCAGACCTGTATGAGCAGCCAAGCGCAGCTTCCTGGACCACTGTAAAATGAATACACATATTCATCACCAGACCCACCCAGATCCACCTAAGATGACAATAAAGACATTTTAAAAGTAAAAAACAAATGAATCCACAAGAACAAAGAGAAAGGAAGTGGAGACAATGGTTGATCAGGGTTGTCAGCAAAATACTGGAAAATAAAGAGAAAGTAGATATGTTAGATGACATTCAAATGAGGAAGAAGTAGAAATAGAAGTGGTTACAGAAGAGAACACCAATGAGTAGGTCAAACCCCAAGAGAACTCAGGAAAGGAAGTGTCAGCTCTGTCAGAAATCTCAAGCTGAGAATGAGAGTAAAGCTTACTGCACCCCCAAGGTGATGACATTTTCTGACAGCCTGTCAGTGAGCACTGGGTTACTGGCAGTCAGGATTTTACTACCAGGATATCCTCCCCATTTTTTTCTCCTGACTATAAGAGTGGGGGAACTTCTCTTTTGGAAAACAGCTAAGCCAAGAAAGAAACCCTATTGAACAGGTCTAATCACCCCACAAAACAAGCTATCCACTCAACAAATACACCCTTCCCAAATATACACCCACAATCACAAAATCTCAAATTAGTTTTTATAGTGTCTCATGCTAAGACAGATATTCCTGAAAACCTCTTATCTGGAAAAGAGAAATCAAAAGAGAACGGGAAAGAAAAGGGTGTAGAGGAAAGAGAGAGACTATGGAACAGGAGGTAAAACTGAAATAAGCAGACAGAAATGAAACTGTCCTTAATAGTCTCAGAGGTTTTCCATCCATAAATGAAGAACAGATGGATTATTTTTAATGAAACATTAAGAGAAATATAAATAGCTCTTGGAAATTAAAAATGTAATTTGAAAAAAATGTTTTAAAGTCAATAGATGTTGAGAAGGCACATTGAAGAAATCTGGAAAATCACATAAATAACAAAGGGAAAGGAAAATACAGACAAGAAGATTAGAGAACCAATCTAGAGAGAGTCTGCTTTCCAAAGAAAAGGATTGCAAGAAAGAGTGACTAGGGGAACCAGGAGCAGGAAATTATCAAAGAACATACCTCACATCTAAATGAAATGAGCTTGTAACTGAAAAGCACACATTTCTTGAATAGAAAAGCCCAACACCACACTATATATATAATATTTTGGGCTACTGGGGCCTCTCTGGTAGCCTAAGGGTTAAGTCTCAGGGCCATCACCACTATGACCGGAGTTTGATCCCTGGCCAGGGAGCTGACCCACAGGGTGCAGCAGACCTCTCCTTTCCCACCCGCTGCCCCCCTCAGAAGAGTATTCCAGTGGATCTGCCTGTCCTGCTCCCCGCTCTGTCTCTGGTGAATCCTCTCACCACCCTGCAACTCTGGCCTACACCACAGTTCTTCTACACGAAAATAAATTTTAAAAAAGTCTTTATATATATATGTATATAAATATATATGTGGTATATATATATAACATATATATAACATATATATAAATATATAGATAAAATAGAGATATAATAGATAATATATATAACAGATATAAATATTTATATGTGCATGTATATTTATATACATATTATATGTATGTATATGTATGTGTGTGTGTGTGTATAGATAATATAAGTTATGAGATATATGTCTTAGATAAATGTCTTAGAACTCCCAAAGAGTGGGGGAAAAAATCAGATCACATACAAAGAATCAGGAGTCAAAATGCCATCAGACACTCAGAGAACACTTGGACCAATGCCTTCAAAATTTCGAGGGGGGAAGACGTCCAACCAGGAATTCTCAGGTCAGGCAGCTCTGGTTCAAAGCTAAAGTACGTGTAAGGGGACTGCACTCCGCGGAGCAGCGAGGGCAATCCAGCAAGGTGCATCCTCACAGCTTGCTGCAGAATGAGTACCTGCAGAGGGAAGGCGGAGTCTTCCCAGGTAATCCTCAGCCACTCTTATTTACCCCCAGGGAGTCATTGAGGAACTCAGAAGAAAAACGACATCTTCTTTGATAATGTGGGTGAAATTGGGTAAAAGTTGACGAGAGTGTTGGTGGCAAGAAAATAGTATTTACAAAGGGTTAATGCAGACCTGACCCAAGGTCCTGCCCACAGCACAGAGGAAAGAGACAATGGGACGGATTCCCTGGCAGAGCTGGAGTCAGCATCACTATTGGGCATCTGATGGGATGGGCTGTGTTCCATGAACTTACCTGGAATGACTCCTGTGTTCACACCTGAAGGGACTACAACGATCATGTCTTTCCTAGCAAGTGGGACCTGGGGGCAAGGGAGTGGGGTGAAGACTTCAGTTGGGGATGTGCTGAATTTGTATTATTCCATATGCAATTTTCTCTTTCAGCCCTGTGCTTCCATACTTGTTCTATATTCAACTTGGAATTCCTACCTAAACCTTCTCTAAATTATACTAATAAAAGCATAGATCAAATTAAAGTCATTCACAACCTCAACGAAACTCACATTTTACATATTTCTGTGTTTCCTTCCAATCCCTGTCTACCCATATAATTTTACATAGTTATAGCCATATCTATTATGCAATTTTATACTCGGCTTCATTCTCTTAAAATATTTTTAAATATGCCTCTTTGCTATTCTGTAATCTTCATAATTATCACTTTTATGGCTGCATAATATTAAACCAGGTGGCAAATCTTTATTCCATTTACCTCCACTATTGTTGAACATTTAGGCAAATTCCAATTCTCTCACTATTTTGCTGAATAATAATACAATGTGAATCTTTGTGCACATATCTTTTTTCATTATTTCCTGCATGTGGCCTGGGTGGATATTAGGATACAGTGATATTTCTTCAGTTCCACTGTGGTACTCTGACTCAAAAGCATAAAAAACTTTTACGACTGCCTTTTGCTTTGCAAAAGACTCAGGAACATTTTTTCATGCCAAATCTTTGTCCCTCCTGGATTTCTCTGTACCCAGTGCTGATACCACCACATAACAAATGATGGCACTGCTTTCCACTGGCCCAGAGCTGCCATTATGGCTACTATACACCTGCACCCTCCCACCCCTCAGCTCTCCAAGCCAGTATCTGTATATTTGCACAACTATTGTTTGAAGATTTATTTTCTTTATTTATGCATATACAAAGTAGGATGTAGGCCAGAGGTAGGAAGTGGTGAGAGAATTCACCAGAGACAGAGTGAGGAGCAGACCACTGAAATACACTGCTGATCCACTGAAACACACTGCTGAGGGGAGTAGCAGGAGAAACAGGAGAGGTCTGCTGCGCCATGTGGGTCAGCTCAATGGCCAGGACAGAACCCAGACTACAGTGGCTGCTAATAGCTCTCCATAGGTGCTGAGATTTTAAAACCCCAGTGCCACAAAGAGGCCCTATTTGCACAACTATTTAGAAGTTAGGACCTGAGGATCTGAGGATCAGGCTGCAAAATGAATCTAGGTGCTACATAAGATCCTGACCTTTGGAACAGAAAGGTCTTCCTACATCCTTAATTCCTGGGCCCGATTAAAAATAAATTACAAGGACAGGTATAGTGTTTGAGGCTGTTCCTAACTCTTACCTGGGCTATCAGAAATGTGAAGAGACAACCATCTCAAGCGGGGCAGTTGAGAAGGTTCACCTCCCACAGAGAAGTCTACTCTTTCAAGACTGGGGAGGTGGTAGTGTATTAAATGTACAGAAGCCAACACAAAGAGCATCAAGCAAAGTGAAGAAACAAAGGTTCCAAACAAAAGATGGGGGGGGGAAGGGTTGGGGGAGGTGTGCTTACAAATGAAATGGAGAACTTCAACAGAGAAGGAAAATATAAAAAAGGAATGAGAACTCAGAGACACGTCAAATACGTTCAGTATTTCCTATTAAGTCTTTCCTCCCTTCCCCTCACTATGATGGTTAACCACATTCTTGTGAAGTTGTATCCCTTGAGCCTTGAGCCATTTGTAGAGCCTCTGGGTCCCTCATTTTCCTTATCTCTAAATGGGGTATATCTGTAAGTGTATACAACAATGCCCAGGGCATGAGAAAGCTTTTAAAGTTTTACTGTCCTTATGGCCCCCACTACCGGAGGAAATTAACATAAATGATAAAACCTCACTGGAAAATAATAACTGGACGTGCACAACAGCTATATGAAAGTCATAATTTTAAAGATGTTTTACACACATTGTCTATTAAAATCTGCCAAAGCCACTTAGGACAGTGCTCTGAAACCTCTAGTATAAAATGGGCAACCTGTGGTTCCAGGTGTTTGTGCCTATGATTATAGAGGGAATTACACCCCTATATAGGGGTACTATATATATAGGGATTATACCCATGGGGTCAAGATACAGGGTTTCATCCCCATAAATGTGCTTTCCAGGATGTACTGCAAGCCACTAGGCATACTGCCTCTGAATAAACCAGCAAATTACCTCATTTTTAGCAATGTGGCTCCTCTCTGCTGTCCAAGGGGAAAAGTCTAGTTCCAGAGCATGAAAAACCACTTATAGCCGCCACTGCCCACTTCACTAGGTGCTTTGAACCACATCCAAATTGAATTCAACACTTAAGGTTTTCTAATGCCATTGTGAGCTAATGGTTCTTTTAATCTATATCTTATCTCCCTGCTGTAGTCTCTGTGGCTGTTCCTAACTCTTTAAGTGTCAGATCAAGGGATATGAGACTTTGGTAAATCCCTCAGTTTAAGATTAATGAGAAGGGGAATAGTGTCCAATGTCAGTTAAATGATAATGCTCTGTTATTTTAAATTTCTAAATGCAGAGATCTGTTTCTAAAGAAAGAAAGAAAACATGCTTGGACCTGTGTTCATCATGAAGATCAGAAGCAGTAAAGATACCTGCACAGTTAGCCAGGACACCAGAGAGGACCTCTCTGAATGAAGGAATTAATGGTAGTCTTTGTCCGAGAGTGTATAGCTCCTTGAGCGCCTCTCTTAAGAAATGCATTATCGGAGATGGAGATTCCCTATACTGACATTGTGAAGAAGTCAGAAATGCTATCTGGTTGCCTGCAAAAGAGCATCTCAAAAATTCAAGAGTATATATATTTTAAATAGCAAGGGATAAAGAGGAGCCAGGAAAAGGTAGAAGTGAGATGGTTAACAGATAAAGCAATTCAGTGCGCTAACGTGACTGAAGATTTTCCTGTAGAAAATGGGAACGCACTAGATGATTTTATGCTGGCGTGACCAGCATCGAATTAATTTGTTTTCTGGTTTAAAATCTTCTTTCTGGTTTCTCATGTAGGATGAAGAGAGACAGAAAGGGGAAGAGTGAGACCAGATGCCAAAAGGGAATAGGGGATATTTGTAAATAATCCAAAAGACCAGGGAAAAGATGCTGCAGACAGAAAAGTGAGAGAATACAGAATATAGAAAGGCAAGAGAGAAGCTGGAGAAAGGCCTGGCAGTTAGGAGGGATGAGTTTCAGTAGCAGATTTCATGCATGTTTAAGAGGTACGTGGTATTCTAGGAGACTGTTTCCCCATTTCCTAATCCATGATATCTGTTTAAGAAACAAGAACATTTCATATTGGGGGAGAGTTGGCAACAAAAGTCTCTGTGCTCCTGTAGCAAAAAATGCTCCACCCAGCACATTTAGAAATCATGTCTCTTTAGTTTATCCCTAGCAACCAGAAAATATTTTGTCAAACTTTGTAGAGTATGTCTTACAAAGAAATAGGAATCTTTGTTCAAATAGATTACATTTTAATGTAAAAGATAAATACTCAATTTACAGAGAAATCTGCAGAGATTAGTCACCCAGAGACATCCACACAGATATGTCTCTTTGTAGAAGATGTCTCAGTTTACAAGCAGGGAAACAGAATGAAGACTGCAGAGAATGAATGGCTGGGGGATGTAATGGTTCAACAACTCTAACCACACCAGGGTGGCCCCCAGAAAAGGGGAGGCTCCTTGCCCCACTCAGAAGGAGGGTGGAGCTGAGCAGAGAAGAGAGGAATCTGGAGAAGAGTCGGAAGAGAAGGAAGCAGGATGGAGAGCCAGAGGGAGGCCTGAGGGAGGCACAGGGAGCTGAGAGACATGTGAAGAAACCCTGCTTGTTTCTTCCTGGTCCCGGGCTGGTTGAAACAGATGTGGCTGAGAGACCCATGGGGAGGTTAACGATTTCAGCGTTTATTTTGATTTTGATTTTGCTCTTTTCCTCCCACACTTGTCTGGCCATTTCTGTCCCTTTTTCATGGGTCCCGGCCAGAAGGTGCATTAGGCCTGTGGCAGCTTTCAGGCCTTGCTTTGGGCCAGTCCCTTTTGGGTGGACTTCTACCCACAAGGGGATGGGTAACTTTGGGTGTTTGATTTAGAAACTCTATTCTTTGTCTTTTCTGTACCGCACACTAACTTTTAAAATTCCTTTCCATTAAAGGTCTTATGTCTTGTCTTGACGCAGCAGATGGCAGAACCTATTTAGAGCAGGCAGGTTTGGGGGTTCAGTGGTCCCCCTCTCCTTGCCCTGTGAACAAAACTATGCTTTTAACTTTTGCAGCAGATTTATCGTGCCCACTTAAAATGCAATATAAGTATTTCGCTTGGTTTTACATTCTTTTCCTCCTATGGTCTTTAGAGAACATCAAAGAATAGTGTATTCACTTAACTCCATTACTAGAACATAAGTAATAAATCAAATGATGACAAGTTTAAGTGATTCTTCCTCTAATTTATTGACATAGCTTAGTAAGCCATATTAAATTTTATCCACCACTTTTTCTTCCCCCTTATCTTAAGAGCTAAAAGTATAGTTCTGAAGACTTCATCTTTCCCTACTCAAAATAAGAAATTTAGACTTCCTTCTGGAAGATCCTTATCCAAACTTCATCATCTTTTCCCTTACCTACTGACACTGCAAACTAATAAATGCCCACTTTCAGTCTAGTCTCTACACAGCAGATGAATTTTTTTTCCAAAGATTTATTTATTTATTCATACAGAACTGGGGTACAGGGCAGAGATGTGGAAGGTGAAAGGCTTCACCAGAGACAGAGTGGGGAGCAGAACAGGCAGATCGACGAAATACACTGCTGAGGGGAGCAGTGGGCGGGCCAGGAGAGGTCTGCCACGCCATGTGGATCTCCTCCAGGGCAGGCGGGAATCGAACTCATGCGGAAGTGGCTTAAGCTTCTTAGTGCAGTGCTTTAACCCGCTGTGCCACCAGGGAGGGCCTGAATTTTTTTTTAACACAAAGGAGGTCACACTTAGAACTTCCCAGTTGCCTCCTACTATACTTATAATTGTTTTATAATGTTATTGTGAGAAAATACTTAGATTATATTTGTAAAGAGCTTAGAACAGTCACTAGAACATGTGAACCCTAAAATGTTACTCTAATTATTACCTTCATTATTACAGTCTGAAATAACCTTTTCCCACCTTGTCTGCTAGTACAATGTATTTTCTTTAAGATTTGATTCAAAAATCTCTTTTCTAAAGACAAGGACTTTCTCTCCTTTGCTCCCATAGAACCTAATTCACACCTTTGTACTGAAATTTAATGACTGGATGCACAATTTGTTTACTGATCAGCACCAGTAAGCTCTGAATCATTTTGCACTTCTTACCCAGTGCCTGTCCTTGTGTGACTGACATGGTCTAGGAAAATTGTGTTCACTGCAAACTCTTTGACCACAGCCTTGTATTTGCCAAACACTAGCAGTTTGTCTCCTCTTTCAGAGTCTACATTCTACCTTTCCTATGTGTCTGTTTATTCTAGTGGACATAATGCCACTATAATGGATTAGTGATCATCGAACCTACCCTCTAGTGCAGTTTCCTACAACCTGTTAAATTTAGAAATGGCATTTATCTGTCATGAAAGTCAATGTCAGATGTTTTCTAGAGCAGCTTCTATGCCAGAGAGGACTGGGTGGCATGGTAGCACTCTTCAACATGGGTAACTATAAAGCAGTATGACACAAGGAAAATGTCTCCACTATGATTTGGGTAACTCACTTATTACCTCTAAATTGTTTTTTTTTTTTTTCACTTAGTAAATTACTCTGTGCAATTCAAGTGAAATAAAAAGATAACATGTCTATATATCAGGGCCCTCCTTGGTGGTACAACAGGTTAAAGCACCACATTATGAAGCTCTATGAAGTGACTGCAGCACAAGTTCAATCCCCGGTCCCGGAGCTGACCCACATGGCGCCACAGACCTCTCCTGACCCACCCACTGTTCCCCTCAGCAGTGTACTTGGTCAATCTGCCTGTTCTGCTCCCCACTCTGTCTCTGGTGAAGCCTCTCACCCACCACACCTCTGGCCTGTACCCCAGTTCTGTAAGCATAAATACATAAATCTTTTTTAAAAAGATAATATGTCTATATAAAGATCAAAAAAACATGTAGTGTATATCAGCCACATTGAATCTTACTTATTTACTACTGCACTGACTGATAAGGAAGCCCCCACCTCACACACCACTGAGCCCTTGAAACACAACGAGTTCACACTGAGCTGTGCCTGCCTTATGAGTAAAATGCACACCAGGAGTCAAACACTCAGAAGAAGAATGCAAAATATCTCATTCATAAGTTTTATTTAATTGAGAAAAAATAGCCATTCATAAATAAATATATTTCTTGAGAACATGCTAATGTTCTCAACATATGGATCATATTTTGGATATCATGGATGAGACAAAATACTAAAATCAATTTTTATCTATTTCTTTTTTCCTTTTAAATGTGGCAATTAGAAAATTCTAAGTTACATATTTGGCTCATATTCTATTTCCACTGATGAAGAAAATGATTCCCAATTCCATATGCATTGCAAAACATGTTGCTATGAGTTTGATGCCAAGCATACCTTGCAAAGGGCCATTTCAGTTACATCTGTCAAGTCTTCTACAAGAGGAAATAAAGCATTTGTACACTTCCATATATGTGGGTACCAAGGTTATATTTTCCTTTTTGTTTTTAAAGATTTATTTATTTATGCATACAGAACTGGGGTACAGGCCAGCGGTGCAGGGGCAGTAAGAGGATTCACCAGTGGGGAGCAGAACAGGCAGACTGATGAAGTACACTGCTGAGGGGAGCAGCGGGCAAGAAAAGAGATATCTTACGCACCGTGTGGGTCACCTCCCTGGCTGGGAATCAAACTCGTGCTGAAGTAGCTGTGGCCAGCTTCATAGTGCTGCGCTTTAACAAACTATGCCACCAGGGAGGGCCCACCAAGGTTATATTTTCAAGAAGTCTGATAAAAAAAACTGTAGAAGCAGAGGTGATAGCATGAAAGTCAGCTAAGCTCGCCAGCTCACCCAGGATGACACCTCATCCTTTCCTCATGTTCCCATTGCGCACTGAGCAAATGTTTGTACTTCTTTCCTGACTCCTGGCAATTCCTATAATGTCTCTGTCCTTGTAGGTTTAAAGTTATTTCTAGCTCAAAGTAGAAAAGTATTTGTCCCAAATATGTACGCTCAGTATCCTAAATGCTAATGGGATGGTAACAAAAGTACAGAAAATGTTCTTTCTTATTTTCCTAGAGCTTTGTCAAATGTCAGCTGGAGCAGATATGTTTTTAGTTGGCTACTTTCAAAACCTGCTCCTTGAATTAGCTGACCTTCATACTCACAGCAGACCTTCCCAGAATGTTAACTCAATTCTTAACCAAAATGGGAATCTAGTTACTTCTCCATTCTCTGGGACACAGAAGTGAAAATAAACATATCATAGCAATGGAACAATTATCCAAAGGAAAGAAAATCAGTGACTCAGTGAGGTTTGAGCAGTAGACACTAAAATGTAAATCCCGTACCGATGAAAGATGGGCCTCGTCAGCTGTCATTGCAATTCTGTGCTAGAAGAATAAAAATTTTAGAAGTAAATGTAAGCAGGAGAGCATGACCACAGCAAAACTAAAGGCCTCTCGCTGGTCAAAGAATACATGTTCTTAATCATCACTGTCATCTAATATTACTAACTGAATGACTGAAAGAGAAAAATAGTGCAGCAGGAGAGAAGTACATATTTTGGGTGTGCTTGGATATGTCTCCATGAGTGACCTTACACCTGGGCTATTTCTTTCATTCAGTCACTCAACAACTATTCATTACCATTGAATGTTCTAAGCCCACAGATGCAGCAGTACACAGAGTCTCTCCTTCCAAGGACCCTATATTCTAGGAGAAATTCCCTGGAGAGAGCAACGTGCTCTCTAAATGTGATCTAAGATCACTGCTCCGGTGGCCAGCATTTCCCGCCTTGCTAACAACTCCATACCCACGCCGGAGCATATGAATTAACACATCATACACACAAAATCCTTTCTTTAATTCAGAGAGAGGAGGAGGGGATAAATGAGATTCAATTTTGGAATCCCTTCCTAACTGGCAAAGCTTTCAGAGTTCCATAAATAACTCCTTCTACTGAAAGAAAGCCTCTGTCCTTTCTTTGAGACTGATAAGAAAAGGCAGCCCTTGTTGCTGTCCAGTAAACAGCACCTGCCTTGTTCCTCATTGTCCCCCTTCCTCTGGTATTCATTCTGCTCTCTCTCCCTGTG
>NW_004567105.1:18809464-18821343 GCF_000260355.1 Condylura cristata
CTTTATATCTGAGACAAAGGTGTATTTCGGGGACGCCAGCCCTGGTCCTTCCATAAAGAGTTTGACATTGGATGAGTTATGGCGCATCCCTGGATCTGGTTTCCTCTGAAACGTGCAGGGATTTAAGTGAAGAATCCCCAATAGCTCCAAGATCAGATTACCACTTGGGATGTGATGTTTTAAAATAACTTATGGAGCACAAAAGTAAATAAATACAGAGAAATTAGAGTCATAGATCAAGGTGGAATAATTGGGCCTCTTTGGTGTTTTTCAATAATACTAGAAGAGAAAGTTCTCTAAGAAGTGACTAGAATAAGGTCACCCTGTGAGTCAAGGACAAGCTTGTTCCTAAGCGTCTTGTTGCTTTACTTTTGAATAAGGGCCAACATATCACAACTGGTGTATCCTATCTATCTAAATTATGCTACAGCTGTAGCCAGGTGTTCTGTCAGAAGTAACAGAAACTCTAAGCATATTTCCTAACAACCCATAGAAAAGAGGGTTTTGGTATCTTCTAAAAGCAGTATTTTTCCCCTGAACCCACAGGCCTAAATGAACATTGCTGTCCTTAAACATAAAGTGCATTGACACTGAGTGTCTTCACCTTGGAAATGTGGGGCTTTATACCTGCTACAAGATCCACATTATGATTAGTTACCCATATACTGTGCAAAGATATGGCAGTTTTCTATGTTTTCCCTTTTCCTCTACCCCAAAATAGGAAAATATTCACATGGGGAATCCTTACAAATAATAATTTAAAAAAAAAAAAAAGTTATTTAAAAAGCCTCATTTTTCCAGCCCTGAACATTTCTAATAATGGTGGGCCTGGCAGGTTCCACTAATGTTTCCAAACACTGCACAGACCACATAACTGATATAAATAGAACGAGGCCTAAATAACTTATGAAAAGAACACTCGGGCCACTGCAGAGTCCATCTGTGACATGAGCCTTTCCTAATGAGCCTGTGACTTCAGGGAGTCACACAGTTACCCATTTGATCCAAACCCTATTGAGAGATTGGATAGCACTCTCTTGCTGGGGGGCGCGGAGGGAGGGTGGAGAGTGGCTGGCAGAATTGGACATGGGGGAAGGGATGAAGACTAGAGAGTAGCCAAGAGGAAGCATATGTCCAAGTTCTAAAAATTCAAGCACGATCAGGGACAAGAACCATTTTCAGGCCTGAATCCCTCTACTGGGAAAATCACTCATGTCAGTGATCCCTTCTCCCTGGATTCTCAGTGCATACTTGACACTAAATGTGCAGCGTTTCTTAAAATGGCCTATATTTACTTAACCATCAGTTCTGTTTACTAGACACATTCCTGATGTAATTTGCACAGTGTTTTGCTCACCACTGCTGTTTACCATTCTAGCCACGAGCTGAACAGACGAAACTGAGGAAGCAAAGGAGTTGGGAAAGGATGAGAGGCTGGTACCTGGGGTAAAGAAACCAGGGACGAGCTGCCTACTTTGAAGGGACGCTCTTAGAGTGGGTTTCAGTAGCCAAATGAATGGAAGTATTCTAAGCTAAAGAGAACATGGATAACATGAACAAATGAATCACTGATTTAGGCATTTCATACTTTTTCACACTTTGGAACTTGCAAATCCTAGGGATTTATCACACATATTTCATGTCAGATAGATAACTTTATTAATTCTGAGGATTAGTGAATGTTCAATCCTTCCAATAACGTTAAATATGTGTCCACCATCCACCTTATTAGATGTTTCTGAAAATTAGACATCTCAATCAATTGTAAATATGTTAAGAAGGAGAAAGTCTATGGGGATTTTCATAAGGGTTTGGAACTATACACACACAGCAGTAATTTATCTGCATTTGGATTATTGGATTTAATGTATGACAATCCACATTTAAAATTCAAAATATTCTAAAGCCATAGTGAAACGTTTCAGTCCATAAAAAATCAGCATGACATATGCATACAAATAAATTGTAAATCTCACTACTTTGAAAGGTAGTAAAGAGGGACACAGAACTCTACTTCAAACCTACGTCTATAAATGTTACCCTATAACCTGAAGAAAACGGTGGATTCTCTGGGAAAGAACCTTCAACAAAATTTTTTCATTTAAAAAAATTGAAAAATAATATACTTTTGTAAACTATTTCATTATGTCATGAGTCAGACATTACTCTAACAGAATTTAAAACTTTTCCCATTGGGATTATTGAGACACCAGGGCTGTGCAAAAATGTCAAAATAGAAAAATCTGTGTAGGAATTTTCCTTGATTTTTGTTCTCTCTTCCTTTTATGATAGTTAACACATGCCAACCACTGAGACATGCACCCCATCCCCATTGCTTGCAATCCTGACTTCCCATCAGCACACTAGTCTTGCCTTCTTCCGTTTTGAATCTTCCTTACGCCAGGTCTCACCAGCCCACAGAACTCCATTCTATTTTATACCGTGATAGTGAATCATCTGATAAATGTATCCATAATATGTAATAATTTTTGTCCAAACTAACGTAATGATGAGAATCAGCTTAGTGACTTACTAAAACCATGGATTCCTGTACCTAAATTGTAATTTCTAGTTGCTGGGTCAACCAGGCTTTTGGTTTAATAAGTTTCAATCAGGCCTCCCTGTGTGAACTTTATAATCCTGGATCAATGGTTCTCAGCCCCAACTGAAAAACACACTCACCTGATGCTATTCAGGCATTACCTGAACCTATCACATGAGACTCTCCACAGGTAATGCCGGGTTAATACTTGTACATTGTTGAAGCTCCCTAGATGAACCTAATATGCAACCAAAAATGAGAACTGCAGACTAATGTTTCTCAGTATTGAGTCCACAGATTTTTGCATCAGAGTCACCCTGAGTGTTTTATAAAAATATAGGTTCCTTGCTGGGGGTGCATCAGGTTAAAGCACAGCACTATGAAGCTGTCTGCAGCCGCTCCAGCAAAAGTTCAATCTCCAGCCAGGGAGGCAACCCACAAGACACACAGACCTCTCCTGACCCACCTGCTGCTCCCCTCAGCAGTGTAATTCAGTAGATCCGTCTGTTCAGCTCCCCATTCTGTTTCTAGTGAATCCTCATGCCCTGCACCTCTTAAAAAAAAAAAAGAAAAGAAAAAATATATATATAGGTTCCTTAACCCACCTCAGATCAACTAATCAAAATCTTTGAATGTAGAACCTTGGCATCTGAGTATTTAACAAGCTCCCTGGGAAATTCTCTTTTTTTAAGGAAAAAAAAACTCTTAGTAACATGTATATAGTGTAGCTCCTGTGTATAGGTGAGAGGCTCAGTAAGCCTGAGAAACTCACCCACGTGGCTTCAGTCGCCATCTTAAATAACCTCCGCTGAGGCAAAGGATGTTTCCCTAGGTAAATCTTACATGAAATTCTGAAAACCCTCTGCTTGGAGCCAATGTTCATAATTAGGACTCTTATTATCAATGAAAGGTACAGCTTGCCTCCCCTAAATTGTGCACTAACTGCTTAGCTGTAGCAGATTGCTTTGGGTGCACACAAGTCCTGCCATATCTGTGAAAGTGAGTTTGTTATGTAATCTTAGTTGAACACAACTATACTAAATAGATAACAAAGTTCCCTGGCAAATAGCTTTGAGTAGTGCTTTATTCTTTGTTGTCTGACTTTCATTATACAGATTGCAGTCTGTAAATACATTCTTGGGAACCTTACTTCAATACAGTTCTGTAAACTGGAAGCTTTTGTATATTGTTCTACAAAGTTCATAGGCATTTTCTCAAGGAACTCTAGAGCATAGTTAGGAACAGGATTTTTAAAAGTTAAGTGATTTACTAAGATTCCTGGCAGTAAGTAGCAGTTATCTGGAAAGGAATTCTTTTGCCCTTCTCTTGTTAAAACACCCTATTGACCCCACACTCCATAGTTTTGACCAAGTTGGCATAAGAACTAGTGAAAATACAATGCCTACCATTATTCCCGCATTTCTTTTGTAGTTGTTATTTTTATGTTCTGCAATATTTCCTTTGAACTCATTTCTCTACTACTATGAAGGGGGAGGGGAGAGGATCAAACCCCAGAACAGGTGTTTGTTATAATCACAGCCTCCTACTGCCAGATGACCCATATTATTTCCCATCTGTCACAACCCTAATTCATAGAGAACAAAAAATAACAGATTTTAGAAAAAAATATTTTATATGTGCTACGTTCTGTTGCATTATTTCATTGACACGTTAATCTGTATTTTAATATCTTCATAATCTATCTATATAATGCCACAAAATATCAGTTTTAACAGATACCGAAGAGACAAGAGTACAACTACACAACTAATGACATGGATACTGTAATATCCTTCACCTTCTAAGTGCCTCTGAGACAGTTTATCAGGCTGGTATAACTATTAAACACATTTGAAGGTGAAAGTAATTAAAATCATTACTCTTAAATGCGCTATCACCTCAAAAGGACAGTGTCAGCCAAGGACAGGTCACTGAGTGTTCACCAGGGCACACACATGCGCACAATTTACAAGTCCGTTCAGTACCAGGGAACAAGAACAATGGGATTTCTTTAAAAAAAAAAAATGAGGGAAACAAGGAGTTCCTAAGGCCACAGTGGTTGGCTACTTCACCCTAAATAGTGTCCACAATATCCCTAAATCCCAGACAAAAGGCCCCTCCTCCAAGATGGCGCCATCCCACCCCAAAGTCGTGGAGTATGTGGGTGCGTGAGGCAGTGGGTCAGGATCCAACTCACCTTAGCCGGAGGTGCTCACAGGTGGGGCCTCTGAGAAGACACCACAGTAGCCCAGAGCAAGAGTCTGCAGGTCGGGTTGGACAGCACGGAACACTGGACCGGGCAGCCACACAAATCTGAGTGAGTGAGGCCCGGTGCTCTTCCCTGCAGCCCTGAACCGGGGGCTGCCTGCCTGGGGCAGCAGGTAGGGGACGCACTGCCCTTCATCAGCACTGCCTGCCTCTTTTGCAGCCCCAGCCCCGTGAGTGGCTGGTGGTAAACTGCCCCCCACCCACTAGGGCTTGCACTGCCCACAGGTGGCTTCTGGGCTCAGTGATGAAAGGGTGGAAGGGAGGGGCGACTCAAGTTTCACTTTTAAGGTACTCAGAAGCAGGTCTAATCACATGACTTCAACCTATTGTTTTCAAAACAGGTATAGAAATGTATAACCTTTTCCAGTCAAACAAAATATTCCCAAATTACCTCACAGCAACCCTGTGAGAACTCAAGTGACTCAAAGAAATGTACTCTATAGGAATGAGCAGCATGCCATTGTTTAACTCAGGTCCGATAAATATCTGTCTCTTCATTCATCTCTACAAAGATACTTGATTATTCAATGCAGATTATTTTAGCTGTTTCAGTGAAGAAAACATTTTTCATTTACAAAACAGTTTTCATGATGTCTCTCCTAACATCCTGTTTCCTGATAAAATTTTTGAGATGTATCTCAATATTAATGCACTTTTAACAGCATTAATATTAATGCGTTTTTTTTAAAAGCATTAAGCCTATTTTGTTTTATCTCTTACTTTGGAGTTCAAGTGACTTGGTGTCATAGAAAATCTCTGTGTTTACAAAACATGTTTTCATCAGTTATAATGTTCTGAATACATTCATACAAAGGTGTGCTCCTGAAGGTTTCTAGAAATCTTTGGAAAATTGGATCTCATTAACCAAGTGTTCTAAAAATGTTTGGCAGGAAAAAGAGACTGGGAATGACTCATTTTATAAAACAATATGTGTCTTTCCTTTTAGGGTTCTGCAAGACTGGCCCAGAAAGACCAACAGCAATGTAACAATCACCAAGGGTGTTGTCAGAAAGAGAGGAAATACAGTTAGCAGGAAGAGAAAGATGTCAGTAAGCTCACACTCATTCATTGTGAAGCCGGGAGAATAGAACTCACAGTAGAACAGATTAGGAAAAGAAAGAGTTGAATAAAATGAAAGATTAAACTCCAATTCATTCACCACATATCTAGAGGGACATAATATGTGTTTGGCAGTGGGCAGACTGCTAGATGTGGAGATATAAGTATAAATGAGAGGAACTCAGGTCATGCCTTCCTGGAAATTAGTGTTTCACCCAGTGTTCCTCAGACTTGGAGAGTGTAAATTAGGTCTCATTTTTACGGGCCAAAACCAATTCTCCCACATACCCAGTGTGACTTAATTAGACTACAGTGATACATCAAAATATATAAACAGAAATGCATTAGGCATTTAGTTCATGCAGTTATTAAAAAGTAAAAATTGTAAAATAAATACAAGTAGAACTTCAACATCAGTAAAATTAAATTAGTGTCATTAATTGAGAATCTAACAGATTTTCTTACATGTGCTCTAGTTCTGTATAATGGAGATAAATCTTGGATGAGAAAACACTCTTCTGGGGAGGATGACTAAATTAAGTTATTATAGTTGTGATGAGCTTTCCTCAAAAAGATAGTGCTCTGAAGGCAAAGAGGGAGCATTATCTAGGCCCTCAGGGATGGACCTCTTTGAAAAAGCAATCTTTTAACTGAGACTTCAAGAAAGAATTGATGTCAACCAGGAAAAGAGTAAGAGGAAGATGAGAGTTAATTATCAACCTGTTAACCCTAAGATATCTATACACAACTTCAGACCCATTACTAAGTTGTGAAATATGTTGCTCTTACCCACTGACCTAAAGAATCATCAAATATGAAGTAGGGTCTATAATACTACCCTCAGTGCTTCTTAGGAGCATTCAATGAGTTTCAGTATGTTGGTACTTGGCACTTGTTGAAATTAACACCTTTCACTGGATTTGCAATTTTGTGGCAATGATTAGAAGTTTTAGTGACTTAGAAGAATGTGTTGGTAAGATTAGTAGTGACTAGAAAAGCAAACTCTAATCTGTGCCCAAGCTTTATTCTTCTACCCTTTTCATGGATGAGAAGAGGAAACTGGGACTTGACTATTTTATTATGATATCTATCCCAGAATGCTTTGCTGCAGCATTTAGGAGGGGAAAGCAGCGTGTTTTTGGTGTCTTGGAGGACAAATAACTGCCCTATGGAGAGTGACGTCTTTCTTAGGCCACATAAAATAATTGCCCCGACTATATCAGGGAACTACTAACAAATTCTGAAATACCGGACCCTCTGCCCTACAATGTATGCCTGTTAGTATACATCAAAATCCTCCATTCTCAAACAAATCCTTTTATTTGGAGTATCAAGAGTCAAAGTTAAGGTCTACACACACTGATCCCCATGTTCAGCAGACCTCCGCCTTCGTCCTACATTTTCAATAACCCTTCCTCCTTTGGCCTCATAAAGTCTGATTCAAGAACCCGAACCCATGCCCAAGTTCTTCCCTGCTTCTGAGTAAGGGAGTAAGGATAACAATTACTCTCACGTTGTTAATGTCGGTAACCACAGAAAGCTGGTTTTCTGATAGTTTCTTGTAGAATGAAGGATGACAGCCAGCCCAACAAAAAAAAAAATCTGACTCATAAGTTCAAGACTAAAATAAAAGAAGCATATAGAGTCAAAGCTAAATGGGACCTTAGATATAGGAAAATTCCAACAAAAACAATAATGGGACTCAGCTCGGAATTTCAAAATATAAATTATAATCCACTTATCTCAGAGACTCATTCCTCTGGAATGCACTGCATATTCTACATATTCTAGTGACAAACTAGCACTCTAAGACAATTGTTGATAAAATATGACCCTTTGATTGAACCGAAACCTGTCACTTTGCCGTTAATGTCTTGTTTTGAAATGACTTACTAACAGTGGTTCAATTAACACTATTTGGCTTCTAAACCAGGTCTACATTACTGGTCTCCTGCTTCTTAATCCAATGTTCCTTCTGATACTTATTACTCCCTCTTTTCCATTGTGTTTGACTGAAGATAACATTTTAAAATCTTCCAGTATTTGTACTAATTTGCATGCAGGAATGTTTCCAAGCTCTGCTGCCCAAAACTGACTTCCCTGTCCTTCTGTCGCCATCCCTTTGTGACTGGTTCTATTCTTGCTCTCTGCCTGCTGCCCAGGGCTTGACCCTCACGCCTCCTTTTATTATTGTTCTTTATTCACCTTGTACTCTAGCCCCAAAACGCATGGCTCAGTGTCCTCCACCAAAGATCAGCACTCTTTTTTTTAAGATTTATTTATTTGTGCATACAGAACTGGGGTACAGTTACTTTTGCTTCTTAGTGGACACAAAAATAACTTCACCAACTTTGTAACCAGTTCCCTCTCAGAAATTAACCGCTTTGCCACAGGATGAATAAAAAACAAAGGGCCCTAAACTAGCTCAAATGGTTCTGGTCAAATTCTTGGCTGTGTGTATAATGCCTGTATCCCACAGTGAACTCGGCTAATTTCCACTCCAGTGGATGCAATGTCCATTGTCTCTTGACCTTGATTCAGTTCTGAATCCTGCTACTTCCTTGGCATTCTGCCCTCTTCAGAAGGGACATGGCAATCAAAGGGGTCCAAAGCAGCTGGCACCTGACCCAGGCTGTTGGCAAATATATTTTCTACTGGCCCGTCAAATTGGTGAGGAACAGAATCATCTCAGGAGGAGAGTGAAGTGGCATTCACAAATGTGAGTAATGTGAGCTTGTCAGGCCGTATGCTCTAAAAAACAGATTTCTGTGACAGAATTAGATAAAGTTTTATTTCAAACTTGCATAACTCAGCATTATGCTCTGCAAGTTTTCATAATTTTAATTTCCTGCTAAATTTTATGGACCAAAAAAAAAAAAATCAACAGATGCTGACATAATTATATTTATGTAAAAGAACTTCTAATTCAATATGAAAATAATAAAAGAATGAAGGTTTACTTATGCATCTCAAAAAACTGGAGCAGAGTTTCGAAGTCCAAGAGCTTTCCCTGGAAGATACCAGCATGTACAGCAAGCAGGTGATAATTGATGTGGCCCTCGCTCTACAGTTCTTCTCTCTTCCCCAACGCCAACCGTTGTCTTTAGAACATTTGATTTCACCCCTTTTCCAGCGATTTAAGTAGACTTGGCACTTATGTCACCATGGCACCAACTTTAATTTTTATCCACCAAAATGGTTACATTTAAGAAAAAAAAATGTTTCTAAAGCAGACACCCCCAACTAGACAACCTACGTGCACCTCAACTCAAAGCATACTCGGAGAAAGCATTAATAATACCTGTATGGGTTTAGATATATAATAGGCCACTCCAAAACTTGGTGTTTCAGAACAATGCACAGTCATTATTTTCTCCCTAGAGACACTGTGAATTCACTGGGCTGAGGTAGGCAGTTCTTCTGGTCCATATACTGTCCACCAGGGCTGTACTCCTTCAGCGGCCAGGGGGGAATCCGAGATGCCGCACACACGCTGCCTTAAGATCAGCCAGGCCTATTGAGGGGAGCTCCTCTCTGTGTTGGTTGAGCTTCTCTCAGGATCTTAAGAATATCATTACACAGCATTCCTTTGACCACATTCTGTTAGCAAAATATGTCAAGGTACCCTCAGTCAAGGGGAAGGGGAAAAGACTCTCTTCATGATCTACCACATTCTTCAAATCCACCACATACCTATGAAGGAAAAATAAAGCAAAGTTTTAGTTGGGCGGCAGAATGAATCCCATTTTTAGTTATAAATGTTCTTCCTTAAGTAGACTCAATCCCAGTAGGGACCAGAGAAATTCTTCATTCAAGAGAGGAATAGTGAGAACATCTCAAATTACTTCAAGGGGATCAAGGGCTCCCTTGGGCTATTTAAAAGATCAGGAGCCCCGTCGGTTGAAAATCTTGTGATTTATGTATGACCTTGTTTGGAATTTATCCTGAAATGCATAAATGTAAAAACAGTCCAAGTAATTTTCCAATAGATTCAGCCAAATGAAAGCACACAGGGTCACATAAGGAAGTAGAGGACTACACCATGAAAATATTATTTAATGATTGCTAACATCATCACATATTTGTGTTGTTCTTCAGCTTGACAAGGAGACTAGAGAGGATAAGACAGTCAAACTTTGGTGTCACCATGATAGAAAGCAACACCTTGATTCCCAAAGAACATGAAAGAAAGGGAACAGATCATTGCTACATTTCCCCCACCCCACTTCCCACCCTTTGCTCAAAATAGAGGCCTTCTCGTAAATACCATGTAACCGCTTCTACTTCTTTTTATCCCAAATCCCCCAGTAAGAATCAGGAAAGAAACTGTAACTAAGCTCCTAACTGAGTATCATCCACTGTATGGAGATATTTTTTTCTTATCCTTTTTGTTAAAATAATCCTATTCAAGACCCTCCCTGGTGGCACAGCAGATTAAAGCACAGTACTAAGAAGCTAAAGCCACGTCAGCATGAGTTCAGTCCCCATCCCAGAGGTGACCCACATGGTGCAGCAGACTTCTCCTGACCCGCCCGCTGCTCCCCTCAGCACTGTACTTCTTCAGTCAGCCTGTTCTGCTCCCTATTCTGTCTCTGTTGAATCCTCTCACCGCCCCTGCACCTCTATCCTATACCCCAGTTCTGTAGGAATAAATAAATCTTTAATAATAAAAATAAATACGAATTAATCCTATTACATTTCATTATTATCACACAGTTTTTGCACACTATAAACATTTAATAAAGTTTTCATTTGATTTGCTGAGATAAGTTATGAAACCAGTAATCAGTCATGGCATTAGCAATATTTCACTGCTATTCTTACATGTTTTTAAAAATAGGTTTTTTTTTTTTTTGGTTCTCAAGTACAGAAGCTGGGTATCCTTGCCAGACCTAGAAATATGTTATTTTATGGCTTATGTCAGCTCAGAATATGATATTAAATTTATAAAGCATAGTAATAAAATCCTGAAAAATGGGAATATTTTCATAGTTGTACTTTAATCTATGTAAGATAGTTTGTAACCGAATATCTGTTTGTACTTAACCATGATTTGGAGATGTTTCTTATTGCAAACATTTTACAAGCTAATTTTGGATAAATCTACTACTTTAACAAATTTTTCATTTCTCAAAAATAGGAACTCCATTCAGAATGAGATGGCAACTTTCCCCAGGGTGTGAATGATAATTTCATTGAAATATTTCAATACACTAAATTTAATCAGAGTTGTTTTAATTATCCCCCTTCATTGACCCCCATTTCCAGTTCACCTTCACCATTCACTTCCAAATTGTCTCTAGCAAAATTTTTAATAGCTACCCGTTTGCCTTCCGAAAATTAATGTTAATTTAGTCTAACCTTGGGTTTCTAAGAAGATGAGAAAGATTTTTCAAATTAAAATAAATTATCACTAGAAATCAAAAGGCAGTTTGATGACAAGGCAACTTACCTGGCCTTTGGGAAATAAGATCACTCTGAGGAAATCTACTGCTCAAGATGACAGAATAAAAAGTTTCTGAAGGGATCCCTCCCTGATGGTGCAACAGGTTAAAGTGCAGCACTATGAAGCAAGCTGCAGCCACTTTAGCACTAGTTCAATCCCCACCCAGGGAGCTGACCCACATGGCATAGCAGATCTCTCCTGTCTCGCCCGATCTCTCCTGTCTCGCCCGCTGCCCCCCTCAGCAGTGTATGTCATCAATCTGCCAGTTCTGCTCCCCACTTTGTCTCAGGTGAATTCTCTCACCACCCCTTACACCTCTGGCCTGTACCCCAGTTCTGTATATATAATAAATCTTTTTTAAAGTGTTCTGAAGGTCTTCAGAGTAATGTTAAAATTATAAGTTAAAATAGCTTGTGAAGAAAAAGCACGAAATAAGTATCAAACTATAGATCGGTTTGCTAGTAGTTATCATGAAATAAAAGAATTAGAATCTAATCCTATCTCGTATAAAACATCAACATTATTGATTTAAATCAAGACTTTCTTTAAAAGTTGTTCTATAGC
>NW_004567105.1:18822593-18846148 GCF_000260355.1 Condylura cristata
TACTTCATAGATCTGCCTGTTCTGCTCCCCACTCTGTCCCTGGTGAATCCTCTCACCCTCCACATCTCTGGCCTGTACCCCAGTTCTGTATGAATGAATAAATCCTAAAAAAATAAAAAAGTTGTTCTATAGCTTATTTAGTTTTATGTCTAACAGTATCCTGCCCTCTGAATTAAGAACTATGTTCTAGTTCTAAATAACACAGATTTACATTTGGTTGTTTTATTGCAAACTATTTTTAGAAGATTGTCATGTTCATGGAGAGATTAGTATATTTCTAATGTAGATATTTTCTAAACAAAAATATGGCACAGTTTGTGTGTGTGTGTGTGTGTGTGTGTGTTAATGTTCTGTCTCCTTTAAGGAGCTGTCAACTTAATTCAGTGTTCTAACTGTCCCAGCAAAAGTTATCCAGTTACCCACTATTTCTGTCCTGTGTTTACTGAATGTCATAACCTGTAGCAAGTTGAAGCCATCAAGTACTGTGACTGAATCCCTATTCCAAGTTGTTCCTGCCTTCCAAAATCTGACTGGTCCTATCACATGCTGATACTGATCCACCCTCAACTAACTTCCTGATTGCTGGCGTTCAGAGCCAGGAAACTTCCATAGTCCCCTTTAGGAATAATACATCTTGAGCCCAGTCTGTCTAAACCATCTTATGTGAATATAGTAGATTTGCAAGGGTGTGTCATATCACCAAATATCAAGGCATGGGTTAGGGTAATGTTTTTAGAAAGTTTTCAGCCCTTTAAGTTGAATCAGTTCTGAGATTTCATGTTGATAATAGAAATCCTTTATCTGGGAATTATTAAGAGCCTCAAAGTTGTCTCCAAAATGACCACAGCTCACTTCTCTGGTCTCCAAAACCAGTCATTCGGGTACCAGTAATTGATTATATAGGCATTGTGTGATGTCAGGAACCATGCCAAAGAATGCCTCTATCTGTCCTAAATCTATTTTTAGAAGCCAATTGTCAGAATAACCTGCAAATGTATGGATCTGCCGGTGAACTCCATAAACAGATGTCACTTTATTTTTCTATCTTGAAAAATATGTCAAGAACCATTTGTTAACTGCTAAAGAAAAGATAACAGAGTAGTGCTAAATCATAGGTTAGCCCACATTTAGCTTTTGTGTTTAGAATGAACCAGCTTTTCCGAGTGTTCCATTTCCATTCTTTGTGTTACAATACCCATACTTCTTTGTGGCAAATTTCTTGTCAAGATTTAAAAGCAACCCTGGAGAAGATTATTGAGCCCGGACTAGTGAAAAGGAGCCATTGACTATGTTGATATCCAGTGTTTCCTCATTGGAAACCTGCACACAGATCCCTCTAACCTTTTACCTTCTGCCTTTGTACATTTGCCATGCAAGAACGATGTTCCATTTGTATAACTGACTTCTTGAGAAAGGATGTGTGGCATTAAGAATAGATGCCAGGATTCATCTCAGCGGAGATCCTTTTATGTTAACAGGCTGAGCAGTCTATTTTATTGATGGAAGTCAAAATATGCAATTCACCAAAGAATAAAGATATCTGCACTACATACTACTGCTGAAGTTACCCTTAGATTCAGAAAGCACCAGACTTCATGCTTCCAATGATACACTCACCTACTCCATATAAGTCTCCCAGATTAAAATCTTAAGAGGCTTTATAAAGAGCTACTCTAGGAAAACTGTGTCATGAAAGCAAAACAAATATACCCACTATTCCCACAATTATCAAACATCTAATTAAAAATTACAAATAAAAGAAATATTTAAATGATCCCTATTTTGACAATAATCTTGAATTCCCATATGCTGGAAGAATCAAATTTCTTGGTTATGTTTACATACTGGAACAGTTAATCCAAAAGACAAGATTTTTCCTAAATTTTTAATATCATCCATAGGGCTAAGCACAAATATCTTATTCCCCCTTTTCAATTGTTCTTGAGATTGCCAAAAAAAAAATCTAAGCTCCAGATGAAAGGGGAGAGATAAGTATTTGGCTGCATAAAAATAAACTGCCTGTTAAGCGTGAGCTCTTAAGTAGTATAAAGTTTCTATAAACTGGTATATGTGTTATATGTGGTTCAAAGACCATCCTTCATTTTCCACTAGTCTGGTTTTTAACCTGCTGTTCTGAGGCCATAAACTCTCAGAGGGAAGTTCTCTGTAATTTTATATGCAATTTGATGACTTAGAGGTCCACGGCAGGAACGATGTAGTGGGAGTTTTCTCAACTCCATAGCTTCTCTAGAGAAACTGAAGCTCATTATCTGAGTTGTGGACTAGTTTATTTTACAAAGCCGCAAAACAGCAGCATATGCTTTGTTAACTCCTTCGATTTCATTTTTTTGGGTGAAACATTCTATAAGCTATGGAGTTTCTCAACTCCATAGCTTCTCTAGAGAAACTGAAGTTCATTATCTGAGTTGTGGACTAGTTTATTTTACAAAGCCGCAAAACAGCAGCACATGCTTTATTAACTCCTTCGATTTCATTTTTTTGGGTGAAGCATTCTATATGCCGTCCAGAAATATGTATGAGATGCCACTGGATGGAAGAAAAATAAGACTGAGAAATGTCCAGGACTTTGGAGGACAGAGTGGGGAATCAGAATTAGATCTGCAGAGCTTCTCATGGAGACAATCTCTCAAGCTTCCCAGAAAAGAAAAGACTTCCAGTGAGGGAAAACAATAGACCTGAACAGCAGGAGCTTTTGGGATGGGAGCCAGAGCACAAGAGTCACTAACAGAGAGTGGTAATTTGGAATGAATTGCTGTTTTGTGTTGTGAAGCACCGGGACACAGCTGGTATACTGGCTAACCTGAGGGTTTATAGTGACTGCATTGAGATGGTAATGAAGTTTTTATTTTATGATTGCAGATGTTTGTGGATTATTGTTATTAAGCTTATTAGTGTAACAGTACAAATATGAGATTTTTATTTACTTGGTCTCTTATTTATGGGAGCTTTGTTAAAGCTTTTTAACCGGAGTCAAGAAAACAAAGCCATGCAATAACCTAACTGTGCTGAGCCCTCCAGCAATCCTTACCTTGTGTGTGTGCACGCATGCCCACAGGCTTAATGTAAGGGTCTCCTACATTTGAGATACATCAGAAAGTTCCTACTGTGCTTGTGTCTTAAGTAATGTCAAGTTGTTTTTCCTAGCCAACACTATCACAAGCTTGAACAGTCTCCAACTGAATCCAAATGGTTCAAACGGATTCCAACCAGCTCCAAACTGTTGCAGTTGAACCCACCAGCTCCAACTTGAACCAGCTACAACCACCTAGAACTGGCTAGGATCAGCTCCACCAGATGCATCCTGTTCCACTGACTGCTTGAACCAGCTCCAAAGGGATCCAAATGACTCTAATCTTCCCTAGTCTCTAACAGCACTAATCAGATTGCACCGGCTCATACTGTCTCCAATTGACTCCTACTAGCTCCAACTGGCTTGAACTGGTTTCAGCTGGCTCCAAGCAAACCCCACCAGTTCCAAATGTCTTCGTAATTCAAGTGGATCCAACCAACTAGACCTACCTCCTACCTGCTCCAACAGGGTGCATCTGACTACAACCACCTAAAGCTGGAATCAGCTCCAACCTAACTCTATGGGTCCAAGTGGATCCATCCAACTTGAACTGGTTCCAATCGACTCCAATCAAACTGGCCCAAACTCATTCTAGATCCAACATGTTCAAACCAGATCCAATCCCATCCTATCATCTCTAACCAGTGACAACTGCCAAGATATGAAGAATACTAATGAAATTTATTCAAAAGACTGAGAGAAATGATCCTATTTAAAAACACCGAATCTTGCAGGGTGATCTGTCTAATTAAATAATTTCAAAGATGGTAGGATGTACATTATGTGGATAACTAGTTTTCAAGCAATAAAATATATATATATATTCACTTGATTTTTTTTGTTTTTGTTTTTCTTAACCAGATTAAAAAACTACTGAAAATCTTGAAATCTCTCAAGATACTGCCAACAGTGAATTTCAATATCAGTCTCATAAGTGGAATGATAAGTGTTTGAAATTTCAGTTCTAAAATTTCCAAATGATTTTGTTTTCCTTTTATTTCTCTTCCAAGCTGGTCATAAGGACACAGTAAGTATATAGGAAGAAAACTGAGCATCTCCAGGGAATTCAATTTCTAACTTGGTTGAAATAATTTCCTTAGGTTAGAAAAAAAAATCAAAATCCCCCAAAATATCCCACATATAAAAATAAAGTCATTACCATTATGCATTCCAAAATGAAAATGATTACTAGTTGACCAATTAAAAAGAAGCCTCATTCAATTGAGGACTCAGCAATTCCTACCCGTGATGTGATTTTGACGATTATGGATCAACTTGGGACATCAATGAAGAATCCTGTGATTCATAGTCAAATATATTTGGAGTCTGGTCATAAACTTATAGTAAAGTTGACAACAAATAAAATTTTTCAAAGGTCTCCTGTAGCTTCCTAACAAACATGCATTAAAATTGGTTCATGATAACAGATTGTAGAGAATAATAGCTAAAATTGTTTTAAAGGTTACATTTAAACATGACTTTATAAAATCATGTTTTCACTTCAATGGTTAATAATTTACTCCCTTAGCCCCATATGGGCCCTAATAACTTTAGAAGCTATAAGAAAACACTGTTAATTGTAAAACACTAATTTGGAATAAGGGAACGTCAGGGAAATGGAAAGTAAATGGAGCTCTATGGACCCTCCCTGGTGGCGCAGTGGGTTGGAGCACTGCAAAGCCAAGCCAAGCCATGGCCACTTCAGTGTGAATTCAATCCCCACCCTGGAGGTGACCCACACAGCACAGCAGATGGCTTCTGTCTCACCTCAGCAGTGTACTTCATCTTTCTGCTTTTTCTGCTCCCAACTCCATTTCTGGTGAATCCTCTCACCACTCCTGCACCTCTGGCTTGTACCCCAGTTCTGTATGCATAAATAAATGAAATCTTTAAAAAAAAAATGGAGATCTCAAACACATGAATACTTCTAAGGGACAGCTTCCATTAGACAATGCCATAATATCTTAAATCAGCATTTGTTAATAAATACCAGATTTTTCTCAAGCCATTTGATTCCAAGCACCAAGCTTTTTTCTTTTCTCTTTTTTTTTTTTTTTTTTTAAGATTTATTTATCTGGGTCCTCCCTGGTGGCGCAGCAGGTTAAAGCACTGCACTAAGAAGCGTAAGCCACTTCCACATGAGTTCGATCCCCGCCTGCCCGGAGGTGACCACATGGCATGGCAGACCTCTCCTGACCCACCCACTACTCCCCTCAGCAGTATACTTCGTCAATCTGCCTGTTCTGCTCCCCACTCTGTCTCTGGTGAATCCTCTTATCATCCCTGTACCTCTGGCCTATACCCCAGTTCTGTATGCATAAATAATTTTTTTAATTAAAAATTTTATTTTTTTAAGATTTATTTATGCATACAGAACTGGGGTACAGGCCAGAGGTACAGGGATGATAAGAGGATTCACCAGAGACAGAGTGGGGAGCAGAACAGGCAGATCCACAAAGTACACTGCTAAGGGGAGCAGTGGGCGGGTCAGGAGAGGTCCGCAGCACCATGTGGGTCACCTCCCTGACTAGGAATTGAACTTGAGCTGAAGTGACTGTAGCTAGGATCACAGTGTTGTGCTTTAACCGGTTGTACCACAAGGGAGGGCCCTTCCAGGCTCTTTTCATCACACAATATTAGATGGTTAGTTAGGAATATCAGTTGGAATTGATGGGATGATTCAGAAAAGATACTCATGAAACAACTTATTCTTAATAAGTAATAATAGGCCCAACTAGTTATCTAGAAATGGAGAAAGGACATAAGTCAGTTTTCTACTCTACTAGAAAAACCTGTACCCCCTTCTTGGACAAAAGTGTTTTAAACAGAATCATACCAACAGAACATTAAATGATTTTATGAAGTGTTCCATGCCATATAATAACAATGCAAAAAAACTACTCAAACAAATTACATATAAT
Source organism: Condylura cristata (assembly GCF_000260355.1). Taxonomy (NCBI): domain Eukaryota; kingdom Metazoa; phylum Chordata; class Mammalia; order Eulipotyphla; family Talpidae; genus Condylura; species Condylura cristata. The sequence goes on from NW_004567105.1 coordinate 18,828,606, forward strand.
TTACTTGGTACTTAAATTTGAGTTACTTACAGAAGAAAAGGAGGCTATAGAGTATTACTGAAGCAGAAACAAGTCATCAAATTTCAATGGTAGCAAAAGCATTTTGAAGTTTTATTATTTAATGGCAAAAAAACAAAATACTGGAAGCTAACTTCTACTCTGTATGGATGTATGTGTGAAATACATTTGTGTGTGTAAGGAGGCTTAAGCACATCTTACAGCCTCTTTGCCAGGTTTGTTAATATGAATTAACTGACCAATAACAAACATATTACTTTTGCAAGTGAGAGTAAAAGTTAAAAATGAACTGACTCTCAAGAGTAAATTCTGATTCAGTAATTGCTCTTAGAACTCACAGAAGTGTTCAGTGTGTTTTTGGTAACAAAAATTCCTAGTTTGACTTTCTCCCACTCATCAAAAAATAGAATCAATTACAAAGTCTGGGTCACTGTGCAATTTTTCACCACATCTAATAACAATTATATTAACTTGCCTCTTCCTGCCCCAAATCACTTGACTTAGTCACCAAATATTTCAAGAAATGTTTAAAAGATACTTATATTTTTGATTGTGCCAGAAGGATCACTTAAAATTAGAGTTGGAGAATGTCTCATTTACTTGAAAAGAATTGTAATCTTAAAGCATTTTAACATAAAGATTATTTTCTATATGGAAATCTAGGCATTCTAATTTGTCGTAATGTTTTCATTAGTGTTTGCATTACAGAATTTACTGTTTTCAGTGCATATGCTCATGTGTTCCTTTCTTTGTTGCCAATAAAATATGTGCAGTAATCATAACAAAAAAATCCAGTTATAAAACTTATCACAATACAATTTCTAAAATGAATCCTAATATTTTTCCTATGAAAAAGCATTCAAAACTAAATCCTTAAAATCACATATTACATATAAATCTGTATTATAAAAAGACTTCCCTATTTTTTTTAAAGATTTATTTATTTATGCATACAGAACTGGGGTACAGGCCAGAGGTGCAGGGGCGGCAAGAGGCTTCACCAGAGACAGAGTGGAGAGCAGAACAGGCAGATCCACGAAGTACACTGCTGAGGGGAGCAGCGGGCGGGCCAGGAGAGGTCTGCCACGCCATGTGGTCTCCTCCGGGGCAGGCGGGAATTGAACTCATATGGAAGTGGCTTTAGCTTCTCAGTGCTGTGCTTTAACCCGCTGCGCCACCAGGGAGGGCCAAGCTTCCCTATTTTGACATGGCTTCCACTTTCCCTCATTTTTTCATAAAGAATTTTTAAGGAGAAAGGATCATGGGAAATAGCTAGAGTGGGGAGTGGGGATAAAGATCTTAAAAGAATAAAAAGCACCCATCTGTCGGGCAATGATTGCTTATTTGGTTTATAAGTAACCAACTATCTGGTTGTTCTTTCTACTATTTAACATTTATGTTAATTAAGCACTTTAAAGAGCAAAGCATGGTTATCACCTCTAAGGAATTCTAATTGTTAGGTCTCTATTTTTTAAATAAATATATATTTGATATTTCTGCAAAGAAAACACAAATAAGATCTTTATTAACCTGTGGGGATTAGAGGAAAGAGGAGGTAAATGAAGACATCATGTCAAAGAATGATGACACAGATTCAGCCCTGGAACTAGAATACTAGGGGCCAGAGACAGGGACTGATTCTCTCGCCATTTCTGTCTTTATATCTTTCCATTTTAAGCTTTCACTGTTTCTGTGCCCCTCTAACTGGTTTCTCACTTTCACTCTCCTCACCAGCCAGTCCTTGATAAAGCATATTTTCCCTTATCTTGCCCTCTACTTCTGGATTGTTCTTTGCCAGTTTATCATATACAAGTGATAGGTTTCACCCCTCGGCACAAATTTGGGGTACTCTGCACTGAAATATAATTGACATGGGATCAATAAATTTGATCTGAGGATTCACATGCTTAACACACAATGGCAACTCAGCAGTGATAACAGAGCGCATAGAAGAAGGGAGAACATATGATGAAGGACAGAGAGCTTGTGGATATGTGATCATTTTTGTTTGTTTTTTTTAAGATTTATTTATTTATTCATACAGACTGGGGTACAAGGCAGCAGTGCAGGGGGTGAGAGTATTCACCAGAGACAGAGTGGGGAGCAGAACAGGCAGATGGACTGAAACACATTGCTGAGGGGAGCAGTGGCCGGGTCAAGAGAGGTCTGCCATACCATGTGGGTCACCTCTAGTGCCGCAGATTGTACTCGCATTGAAGTGGCTGCGGCCAGTTTGTAATGCTGCGTCCTAAACATTTGCACCACCAGGGAGGGCCAGTGATCATTGTTTTTAATAGAGACGCTGATAAGAAACATCCTACTTCCACCACAACCAAGCCAAAAGGATGTATGGCACAGTCCCTCATCTCCCACATAGAAAACAAAGCCTGACAGAGCACATTCAACTGTGCAAAGCGATGTATAGTCACAAAAACAAATGAGGTTATGCTCTACCCTCTTATATTTTAAAATGCATTGTAGCAGAAGAGATAGGCATGTAAACATTCCTAATTATAAAGTGGAATGTGTTTAATAAATGACAAGTTTGAAAAAATAAATAAGTCTGGGTGTATAGAGAATAGAGTAATCCTAGTCATTTACATCAGTGATTAATTACCATCCCCTTTTTAGATTGCCCCTAAGGTTAGTCAAATCTGATGTCATCTGTATAAAATTTCAGGCAAGGAAGGCCATGAATTAGAATTTGTTCTGAATCATTCTTCTGCCCAGGATACTGCATTCCCATCTGAAGGGCACCTTAGCCCTTTGTCTCATGGCTAATGTTTCCCAAATCTAGAAACTCTCACTCACACTTACATCCAGCAATGGGCCAGCAATATCGCAGGTACCTCTTAACTCTGAAACATGTTTTGTTTTGACTCTGAATAACAGTAACAGAGATAATGTATAGATTTGTAGTTCCCATCTTCAAGTATTCATTTAATTGAAAATGTATGTTTTATCTATTAGAAAAGGAGCTGACAAAGTTTATCAGGAATATACTAGCGTAAAGCATCAATTCTTAATTTGTAAGTGATAATGTAAAAATGTGACAGATGTGTAAATTCTCACTTGGTCAGTAGCACTTGAGTATTCAGAAGTTGGGAAACATTCTGAAATACTGACTGGATGAGAGGCACTTTAAACATCTCCCAATGTTCTTAGATTATTTTCACTTAGACTTGTGCATGTATCAGACTGGATGGCAATAAGCCAAAGTCCGAATGTATTTATACCAATAAAGTACTGGGAACTGAGATAAGGTTTCTTAGAGAGCAGAGATAACAATCTGGTATTGTACAACTAGTAGGAGATGAATTTCAGCCAAAGGAAAGGGAATTTTATCAGTTCTTGCAAATTGCAACATGAAGGTTAAAGCTGGATAACTTTGATTTCATTCCTTGCCCAAAGAAGATGTTATTTCAGATACAAGTTTTTAAATATTTTAGCTAAGTTTTTAATTCTGGATGTTCATGAAGGATTGAAAAATACCTACAAAAGGAACAAAGATGACTAGAATTTTTTTCTAGTAAAATACCTATTACATGGTCAATTTGATATCATCTGATTCAATTATTACCATGACCTTTTCCTTAATTAATATAGAAATATTCCATAGATTCTTCTAGAATTTCGACAGTGCTCATGATGGCAAAAATGAGAAAGTGCTATACTTGTGAATAACATTAAAAGCATCCTAAAAGTTTCAATCATATGATCCCCTGATACACTGTTCTATCCAGAGGGCCTTCTACTTACAATCAGTATCTCTTTGTCTCAAATCATTAATCTAAATCAGGGAGTTTATAGTAGGGATAAAGTAACACCACACACAAACACACACACACACATACACACCAAATTTATTGAAATGAAATTGGTGCTGAAAAGATAGTAATGTTTATCCTTTGGTATATTTCACTAACAAATGCCTTGAACATTACTAGAACCCATGCTAAAAATGATTTTCTGCCATTATAATTGGCCATATGGAAGACTATTATATATTTACATTTTTTTCTTTTTTAAATTGATCCAATAACCAAAATAACAGTTTATATTTCTAATCATTGAGCAGTCTATGCTCGCTCAATGAGTATGAATCTACACAAGAAGACAACACTGTATTAATGTATTAATCAGGGTTCTCTAAAGAAATAGAACCATAGGGAATACTATTGCTGTATGAATATAAATATAGATTTATGAATATATGCTTATGCATATGAATATATGCAATATTGGTTCCCATGATTACGGAAGCTGTAAAGTCCTGTGATCTGCCTCTCACAAGTTAGCATCCCAGAAAAGTTCATGATGTAATTTAGTCCAAAGCCAAAGAGCCAAAAACCAGGGTGTCGATAGCTGAGGGGCAGGGATCAAGGAGAGAAATTTCCCACTTCCTCTGTCTCTCCGGCCCTGCTCAGGCCCTCTGCAGACACCCACCCACACCGTCAGTGAGGACACTCCTCTTTACTCAGTCTACATTCCAACACTAATCTCTTCTGGAAACAGCCTCACAGACAAGCGCAGTCACTATGTTTTGCCAGCCATCTGGGCATCCATTAGCTCAGTCAAGCTGACACATAAAATTATCCATCACAGGTGGTATTACCAACTTTATTAGCAAATCACCCCTGGCATTTACTTACAGCCTCTTATGTGCCTGGCACTATGTTAAGCATTTATCTTATACAATCTCAGTGCCTTCTCAACAACTCCAGATGACAAGTGCTACATAATAATCCTCTCCACCATCTAAATTAGGAAACTGAGGCTTAGAGAAATTCAGTAGTTAGTCCAAGATCATAGGGTAAGAGACAGAGTAAGTCTTAAACACACACAAAAATCTTCTAATTGCGCAGTTGTAACTTTCCAACAGTCTTTGGATTTTTGAAAGCATCCCATATAAAATATTTGTGAATGTCAAATAATATTAATATACTTGGTTAAGTAAACAATGTGACTTGTAGAGTTCCTTGAATTGAGAACTTGTATTGACTTAATTGTGTATTATACCTTTTTTTTTTTTTTAAGATATAGTTATTTTAGCCTACAAGAACTGGGGCACAGTCCAGAATTGCAGTGGTGGAGGGATGAGAGGGAGGCTGAGAAGATTCACCAGAGACAGAGCAGGGAGCAGAACAGGCAGATCTACTGAACTATACTGCAGAGGGGACCAGCTGGCAAGACAGGAGAGGTCTGCTGCACCATGTGGGTCATCCCCCAGCTGTGCTACAGTGGCTGGACAACTCCATAGTGCTGTACCTTAACCCTTTGTGCCACCAGGGAGGCTCTATTAGTCCTATTTTTGACTGAGATATTAAAAAAAAAAAAAACCTTCATAAAAGGTAGTTGATCACAGACTCCATTTGGCAGAGACAGAAAGCACCTAACCAGAGTTGTATACTCCTCCACAAGCACTACTCCTCTTACCTTACAAGGGCCTGATGGGAAAGCCGTCAGCTGACCAAGTGCTAACTCTCCCAGTTTGGCAGGCAGGCTCTTACTGTGGGCTGGTGTGACCACACAGGCAGTCCAATCCTTGGGGCTGGGAACAGGCCACTCAGGGTGTGGGTGGCAACAGCCCAGGCCACACCACAGGGCCAGGGGGCCGCAAAGGCTCTTACAACCTGGGTGGTCACGGGAGGCCTCAGTGTTCTCTCCCCTGTTCTTACATACCCCATTGCACCTAGAAATGATGGAGAAAGGGAAGTTTCCACTCCAACCACAAGAACAAGTTGAGGAGGCAAAATTCCACCCTAATGTGGGGGAGCTTCAGGCTGCCAGGCAGCCATGTGCCAGAGCACAGAAGCACTTGCGGATGAAACAGGCCTGTCAAATAGACATGTCAGCCTTCAGCCCACTGATGTGACTAAGCCGGGAACTCACTCTGCTGTGGGGGTGGGCCTGTCCTTGTCATTCCTCTAAGGATTTCCTGCAAGTTGAGGGATCACGAGGAGCAGCCAGAGTGAGCATGTGCAAGATGGCAGGTGAGGTTTTTGCCTCTGATAAGAACAAGCACTTTTGTTTTTTCCAGGAGTGGTAGGTCAAATTCCAGCTGCTATTAACACAGGAGGCTCACTAGGGAAGTCATGGAGGAAAGCACATTGGCATTCACATTAAGTAGAAAAGGATCCGCGGAGCTGTTAGAAAACCCGGAGGGAGATAGAAGCTGAAGAAGTTTTCCTACTTACACACTAATGATGTTTATCTGCAGAGACTGCTTCTGTGCTAGTACTTTATAGACAATTTAGGGGGCATTAAAATTTAATTTAAGATAATTTGTTATAAATGTATTTTATATTGGAAGTTTCAGGATAGTAACACAGTATTTCAGAAATTTCTGTTTTTACTTACACTTGTAGTTTGCCTCCACCCCAGAGTGAACAGCTCAGATACAGTAACCCGCCCCAAATAATTGACTCCTACCTCCAACCTTGCTTCTGAATATTCAAACACAGCTGTGGGAGTGAAGTGAACAGGAAACCTGACAGCAAAGAAAATCTCTGTTATACATAAATTCGGGCATTTGTGGGGGGAGGGGTGTCTTTTCAGAGTGTTAGACAAATTTCTTCCATCCTAATTGAGAATGTTGTACCCAGCATCCTGTCATTGCAAATGCAAGATTTAAATATAAATGTAAATTAAATAGGTGTGAACAAAGAAAAACTTCAAAAACATGTTAGTAGAAAAAACTTCAAATTCCTAGATTATCTAAGTCGACTTATATGGAGGAATGTCTAGGTTCCTATCTGGATACTGCATTTTCAATATGAAATGATGGAATGAACATGAACACTAAAATCATAAAATCACAATCAAATCTAGACCCTACCTCTTTATTGCCATTGTAAGAATCAATTATGTAGTCTAAGCTGCATCAGAAGAAATAGGGAAAAAATATTAAGTACCTCCTGTAAAAAATAAAGGATGTAGTTTCCACCAGTTTGCAAAATTCATGCTGTTGGGTGCTAAACTGAAAGGCCATCTTTGAATCCCCAAACTTGCACTCAATAGATTCTGCCATCCTCTGAATAAAGATAAAACATAATCTTAGTGTGTAAAAACTTCCATAGAAAACGACTTTAATAGAATTTGTGTGCAACAGAGAAAGTAGAAATTGTAAGTTTCCAGGTGAAACACCCAAAGATAGTCATCTCCTTGGGAATAAGAATCCAAACAGGGTTGGCCCAAAGCAGGGCCAGTGGGACCCAAAATATTGCCTCTTGTCCACCTCCCACAGGTCTCCTATCCATGTATTTGTCTCTTTTATGTGTTTTCTTCCATGGTCCCAGTCTGTGGTACAAGTCCAAGACCAGAAAGCAAACACAGCTTCTTCTCCAGGTGCCTCCTCCAAGTTTCCTCCCTACACAGTCCTGTTAGCTTCCCCTCGCCACTCAGTGCCACCATTTCTTGGATGGGGCAGGGCGCAGAGTCTCCCTTTTCTATAGGGATTACTCTGTTACAACAAGAGCTAGGACCTGAGATATGTGTGTTTTCACCTTAAGTGTTCTATCTTTGGTATCTCAGACTTCGCCTGGCCCTCAAACAGTTGTTGAATGAATGAATGTTATATCCAATAAAAGAGATGCCATATGTTGAAATCTACCTCAGAGTTAATAAGTGTTCTTTCATTAAGTCGACCTAATTCCTCCTCAGTCCCATCTTATTCATTTCAAATGTTTAAGGCTGAATTACTTTGACTCAATTTATATAATAGTTTCTTACACATATAGTTTTACACATTTATACTAAGAATTATATTTGAGTCTTTCTCTCCTTATCCTTACAAAATCCTTTAACAAGTGCTTTTAATTCAACCTCCAGAATATATCTCAGATCCAGTCACTTCCTTCACTTCCACTGTCAGTATCTAATCTAAGCCATCATCTCCTTGCTATTCACAGACTCTGGTAGTAGCCTCCTAATTGACCTCTCTCATTCCATTGTGTCTTCACAGCCCATAACTGAGACCCCAGTCTCACCTTGTACCAGTTTCTCTACTCCCATGTTCTAGCCATTCACATCTTTTTGTTTTTCACATTATTAAGCTCTTCCAGTTTTCAAAACTTCATACTTGCTGCTCCTTCTGCCAGGAATGTTTACCCCAGCTCTTTCCTGGATGGTTCTTACTTGTGCACTAGATTTGTGCTCAAACATATCTCTGCAGAGATACTTCTTTTTTACTAAATTTTCTCTAACATTTTCCTGAGTATTACCTGTCTGCTTGCTCATTTACTGACTGTGAGAATTAGATTTATCAAAAAGACCAGAAAAAACAAATGCTGGAGAAGATGTAAAGAAAAGGAACCCTCATACACTGTTGGTGGGACTGCAGACTGGTCCAGCCCTTATAGAAAACAGTATGGAAATTTCTCAAAAGATTAAAAATGGATCTACCTTATGATCCAGCGTTTCCCTTAGGTATCTACCTAAAGAATGCAAAAAAAAAAACCCCACTAACTCCAAAGAATATATATACTCTTGGTTTATTACAGCATTATTTACAAGTTATGGAAACAATTTAAGTGCCCAAATACAGATAAGTGGATTAGGAAGATGTGGCCTATATACACAGTAGTATACTACTTAGCTATCAAAAAAGATAAATTCTTCCAATTTGCAACAGTATGGATAGGACTGGAGGGGATTATGCCAAACAAAAAAGTCAGGAGAAAGACAAATGAAAGATGATGACACTTACATGTGAAGAAACCAAGAAAAAGGTCACATAATATAGAGAAACCAAGAAAAGGATCGTACAAAGCATAACTAGTAACAAGCTCTAGATATCTGAGGATAGGACAGAGGGATGGGAAGGGAGAGGAGTGAGAATAAAGTGGAGAAGGAGCATAATTGACTATGGGGATGGGCTGTGGGTGCTGGGATGGTGGGACTGGTGTAGTAACATCTGAAAGGGGAGATGCAGTAACTCCAAAGCACAAATAGTGATGTAAATCAATGCTGCCTCAAACAGTTAAAAAACAAAGTTATTGAATGCTTGAAACAAAAAAAAAGAGAGAAAAAGTACTTTGATACATCTATTGACAATAAATTTCAAAGGCAGTGAAATCTGTATTTGTCCAAAGACTCCTGTATTGAGACATGTAACCTAATTTTCAGTTGCTCAGTTTATAAATCCTTGTACTGAATGTTGAAAATAATATTGAATACTCCCCCAAATATAAGGAATTGGCAGTCATAAGAGGTGGGCAATTCCTAATGTCTCATCTGATCTAACACAGTATTCCCAACACCAGCTTCTTCTTTCTCGCCCCTTTCTCCACCCCTAGTGAAGTTTGCAAATCAAAATACACTTCAATTCCCTTGTCCAACAACTCAACCCAAGACCAGAGCCACCCTGCCCTTTCTGGTAAAAATTAGAAAATAGGGCTCTCCCTGGTGGGGCAAGGGGTTAAGGTACCACATTATGAAGTGGCTCTCCAATGCGACTGCAGCAGGAGTTCGATTCCCGGCCAGGAAGCTGACCCACATGGCGCGGCAGACCCCTCCTGGCCTGCCCGCTGCTCCCCTCAGCAGTGTGCTTCAGTCAATCTGCCTATTCTGCTCCCCACTCTGTCTCTGATGAGTCCTCTCACCTACCACACCTCTGGCCTATATCCCAGTTTTATATGCATAAATAAATAAATCTTTAAAAAAATTAGAAAATAAACCAGGCTCTTTACATTTTTATCATCATTATATCTGCACTTCAGATTAACTTCAGAGTGAATGTTCAGATAGGTCAAAATATAATGTTACTGCGGCAAAGATAATTCAGGCTGTGAACAGTTTAGATATAGACATTCCAGTTTTTTACAACCATTGCAATAGGAATATTTTTTATAGCCCAAATGCCTCTTGGTTTTTTTCAAAACAACCTGCAAAACCTAGCTGTCTGGGTGGCATCCAGGGACCGTGGGATTTGGCCTTGGGGAGCACCTCTGGCTAACGGAGTAGAGACACACACAGTTACTTTCAATTGAGCTTGAATTTCAGTCTAAACTTGAGCCACATCATGCTGACACAACACATTCATCACAAGAGGGGAGTTTCCTGTTCTTCATTTTATGAAGCTTCGTAACCTTGGTTTCTGGGACTCCTTGTTTTGGGAAAAAAAAAATCACTTCCTGATGATTTCTCTGCTGAAGAAAAATCTGATTAGGAAATGAACATGCTTTACATAAAAATAGGCAAATGACCGGGTTTTTTTTTGTTGTTGTTGTTTTGTTTTTTAATTCAATTAAAACCCAACCACACACTACTGCTTTTCTAAAAAAGTATGCATATTTTAAAAAGATAAAACCAGTACTACTTGCCGGGTGCTCTTATTAGGTGTTCAGTATCACAAAGACCACACAAACCACATGATGGTGACAATTACTATGGCAACTAACAAAAATTTTCAAATTGAAATACCCACTGTCAAGGCCGCCCACACAGAGCACTTAGCTCTGGCATCCACTTCCATTTCAATGTACAGTGCACAAATGTGGATGTCCCGCCATCTTCTAACTACAGTGAAGCAAGCTGCCGACGGTAACTCTGTTACTTTATTTTCACTTGACTGTTCCCTGTGTCAGATACCATCTCTTGCAACACTCCATTCAAAAATGGAGACCAAAGCATCAGCTACCCAGCCTAGAGAACAGCACAGGGAGCCTGAAGCAGGCACAGTACGAAATTAGCAATGCCACCCATATGTTTTTTCTTCTGTGCACTCAGAGGCATGAAATTAAGTTCATTAAAAATAACTCTTTTTTCACATAGCATATCTACTTTCGTTTCCTGAGTCAGATCATCATTTTAATGTCTGATTTAATCTTCTCAATCCAAGTCCCTCATATCCGAGAGAGCCTTTCCTCAAATAAATGCCACACAGGAAAGCTGATATGTAATAAAATTGTAAATGGTTTGTTTAAATTTGGTCGGAATGTTCTGTTTTATTTTCAGAGACAACAGAACTTCAGGAATCTCTGGGATCATCATCATGTGCTGATGAGGAAGAGACTCAGCATGGAGATCAAGGCCATGTGCAAAAAGCCAAAAAGACAGAGAAAGTGGGAAAAAAAAAATGAGCCCCAGCCCCCTGCCCTTCTAAGCGGGTAAAAAGTTACTTTACAGAATTCTGCTGTGGTCAGCAGCTGTCACTGTATGATTTTTCTCTCCCTGCTTCTGCCTCAGAAGAAACAGAAACTTCTCAGGCAAGAAAGTCAGAGGAAGTGATTTGCATCATCTTGGTAGGAGAGACACACCAGAAGGAGAAGCTGAGGTCTCTTCTGCTGGTAAAAATGAAGAGAGGACACCCAAGTCCACTCAGGAGATAGGAATTCTCCTACTTGGCAGCAGAAGTATCACTGAAATAGTAAACTAGCAATCCAGCACTCACTAAATGCTGATAATATACCAAACATTGTATTAAAAATTAAAGATAGGCCCTCCCTGGTGGCACAGCAGGTTAAAACGCAGCACTGTAGGCCAGCCGTAGCTGCTTCAGAGCAAGTTCAATCTCCAGCCCCGAAGGTAACCACATGGCGTGGCAAAACTCTCCTATCTCACCCACTGCTCCCCTCAGCAGTGTACCTTGTCGATCTGCCTGTCCTGCTCCCCACTCGGTCTCTGGTGAATCCTCTCACTCTCCCCTGCATCTCTGGCCTGTACCCCAGTTCTTTATGCATAAATAAATAAATCTTAAAAAAACGATTTATTTATTTATTTATGCATAAAGAACTGGGGTACAGGCCAGAGGTGCAGGGGCGATGAGAGGATTCACCAGAGACAGAGTGGGGTACAGAACAGGCAGATCTACGAAGTACACTGCTGAAGGGAGCAGCGGGCAGGTCAGGAGAGGTCTGCCACACCATGTGGATCTCCTCCGGGGCAGGCGGGAATCGAACTCATGCGGAAGTGGCTTTAGATTCTCAGTGCTGTGCTTTAACCCGCTGCGCCACGAGGGAGGGCACTAAATAAATCTTTTTTTAAAAAAAATTAAAGATAGACTCATTTCATTCTTATTTGCAGTGCACCACTGTTGTGATAGTGTAACGCATGAGAAAATAAAGACTCAGAAGTCTAGGCCAATACTTAGGAGTAGGGTAAAACCAATATTAAACCCAGGCTGTCTGTTTCGGTTTAAACACCGAAGCAGTAATGGGCGTTAGGAAAGCACACAATATGTCCTCTTGGAGACTGTTGACTTTCAAAGTCTGCATCCAAAAAAAAAAAAAAAATCAAAACCATATTCACAGAAGTGATCGTCCATGGGGCCAGTGTTTATGAATGTATACACCTACAGTTGGTGGAAATGCCACCTATGTCTCTCAGACAGTGCTGGTTCCCACAAACGGCCAGCAGCAGCAGCAAGCCCTAATGGCCAAGCAGAACTTTAAAAGGTGAATGAGCCTACAGTTAGTAAGATGGAAGTAAGTGGCAAATGGGAGCAGAGTACAATTTGCTCTTGTCTATTTGTGATTCCGGGCTGAGAAACATGGATCCTTCAGAAAGCTACTTTCGCCATTAACTTCAACTTTCTGTCCATGAAAAGTGTGTGTCATCCTTTTCCATTACTGCTGTAACAAACGACCATAAACTTAGCAGGATAAAACAACACAAGTTAAGTACCTTATTGTTCAAGTTCAGCAGTCTCCTACAGGGCTCATGAGACTAAAATCAGAGAGTCGGCAGACTGCATTTTCTTCTGGAGATTCTAAGTGAAAATCTGTTTCATGCACAATTCGGTTTTTCACAGAATTTAGTTCATGGTTCTGATGGTAGGATTGATTGAAGTCCTCATCTTCTTATTTCTTGTAAACTGAGGCCCATTCCCAGCTTCTCAAGCCCCCTCCCTTTATCATCAGAGTTAGCAAAGACGCATAAATCCTACATATCTTCCACTTCATCTTGCCAACAAAAATCAGCAGCATTTCTTTTTAGTTAAGGACCTATGTAGATCGGGTCCATGCAATTATTCCAGGATCACCTTGTGATTTCAAAGTTTTGCTTACACCTGAAATGATCCTTTGCTATATAAGGTAAAATGTTCACAAACCCTTGCGCAATTCCATTTATCCATATCTTCAGGTCTAGAGACAAAGACCTGTGTTTCCTTGGGAAGACATTATCCTGACTATGACATTTATGACGGTGAAGTACCACTTAGAAGTTTTGTCACCTTTCTACTTTATTGAGGTAGCATTGATATACTTTACACTACACATCTTTAAAATGTACAGTTTTATAAATTTTTACGTATGTATATAATACACAGTCATAAATCCATCACCACTATCAAGATAATGAATATATTCATTTTCCCGTTGGAGTTCATCTCTCCCTCTTTTATCTCACACTCAGGAAACCACTGATCTGTCTCCTGTCAATACATATATATATACATTTTCTAGAATTTCTACAAATGTAATCCCACAATTTTTTTTTTTTTTTGGTTTGACTTCTCTCAACTTGGCCTAGTTAATTTAACCTATTATATTTTAAGGTTCGTTCATTTTATGGTGTCAATCTGTAGTACCTAGTATTTCTATTCCAACTTACTACTCTATATTACTCCTGGTTGAAACAGTTGTGTAACATTCTGAGCTCCCCTCCAGTTTACAGACAAGTATGAACTTCAATGTTTGAAATCACTGATATTCAACAACATCCTCCTCTATCTGTTTTTATCAGTAACTATCCCCAAGACTGAGCAATTTTAAACAATGATGTTTTCTATGAACCAGTAATTTGGGCTAGTCTTTGCCTGGCAAGTTTTCTGCTAGGATTGGCTAGTATCACTCTGTGGCTGAAATCAGTGGGTGTATTGGTGAGGGCCTGATGCAATGCTTCATTCCATGACTAGTGGTCAATGGTAACTTTCATCTGAGCTGGCTGCCAGTAGGTGACAGAGATGATTGGCATCAGGTCTCCAGCAAACTAGCCCAGGTTTACATTTGCCTAACAGCATACATGTTCAAAAGCAGTTGGAGTTGGCAAGTTCCAAAGCATAAGTCCTATTCAAGTTTCTATTTGTATTACATTTGCTAAATTCACTGGTCACAATAGTGAGGAAGCCCAGAGTGTAGGGTGAAGAAGCTGATTCTGCCTCTTTACAATATTAACTACAAAGGAAGTAAAAAATGGAATGTACATCAGGTAAGCAAAGATTCTGAAACCATTGCTGTAGTCAACGACATCTATCCTTGCCTTGCTACCTCCACTTTCTTACCTCCCATCATGCCCCAAACTATGTCTCAACCTCAATATTGTTATCTCTAATTCAGCAAAATCCATTATTTCTTGATCCTGATGACCTTGTTTGCTAAATCTAGGAGCCCATTTCATTCATCATCTCATCTTGCATCACGTAGTCATTTGACACAGTCTTCTCCACTCAACGTCAATGACATGACTCTGTTCCTTATATTCCACTTGGCTATTTCTACACAGGCCCCCTTGTGGGAAAAGTGTGTGATGTTGTGCCTCATATAAAATATACAGTTAAAATCAGTTTGCTGAATGAATAAATAAATAAACCAATTTAAAAAGGATTGTGGTTCTACCCATCAATTAAATGCTGGAGTTTGCCAATATTCAGTTACTACCTATGCTCATGGCTTCCGGTTTATGTCTCCAGTCCTATATTTTTCCTGTACTTCAGAAATGCAGAGGCAAACAGCTGACTGGGCTTTCTTCCTGCTGACATTCCAAGTTTCACCTGTCCAAACCGGATCTCACTAACCTCATTGCCAGACCTACTTTGCTCCATATACTCCATAAACTGTCCACTCACCCAATTCAGAAATCTGAGTGTCTAGTTCCATCCTATCAGACCCCAAGTCTTGTTGCTTTTTTCCTTTCTGAAAACTACCCCCTCTCTACATTATTTCTACAATTTTTGTTTAGATTCTCATTAGTCCTTACCCTGGTGCCTATACCCACCACCTGGCCCACTGTTTGGAAAAGCTCTCCACAGACAAGAAACACCCAGGGTGCTTGTTAAAAACGGATTGCCAAATCTGCTTATAAAGCTTTCTATTCAGTCTCCCAAGAAGGTGCCTCGGAAGATGGTTGTTTAAAAAGCACCCAAAGGATTCTTGCTATCAAGAAACTTGGAAAATCCTGTGTTACTCTGCCTACTCTACTTTAACACCTGGGTCGCCTCCTACCTACATTCCACTCTCCACAGCACTGCCGGAATGACCAATTCAAAATACAAAGCTAATCTTATCATATTTTTGCTTAAAATGTCCATGCTTCTTCATGGTGCCAGATGATAGCTGCATTTTTTAAGAGAGCCTCCATATCTCTCCAGCCTTATCTATCAAGTCTCCTGAGGCATGGACCCTTCACTCCCTTCTCAACTTTTTTCTAAATGCAGCACTCATGTCCTTTCAGGCCACTGCACCAATGATACCTGCCATCTTGGACTCTAACTCTGCCTCCTCTCCTCCCCCACCTTTACTTACTTACCACACACTTAGATAACATTTAAATGAGACAGACACTGTTCTCAGTACTTTGGAAATATTAACTCACTCATATATTCATTCTTACAACTATAGGATGGGTGAATGGACGGATTATTAATATTACTACTCCTACTGGTGAATAAAGTGACAGGTAAAGGAGACATGCCTGGGGTTATGCACTTACTGGCAAAAACTGGACATGAACACAGACAGCCTGGCTATGGAATTTGTGCATTTAGCAACCGTGATCTGGTGCCTCTCTTGTCTTGTTCTTACTCAAAGCTCAGCTCATCTCTTAATACTTCCTGGAAGCCTTCTTAGGACCCCAGGCTATTTAGCTTTCTGGCCTTATTTTCCACAACTCTTAGAGCACTGTACACTTACTCTTATTTTTTTTCATAAACCAGACCTTAAGTGTAGGAGATACATGTTTTTGTATCCCCTCAATACTATCACAATGTTCAGTGTGAAGATACTAACTAGATTTCACTAGCAAAAGGGATGAATGAATGAATAAATGCAGATGTGCACTTACAAGGAGACAGCACAGAACATCAAGGACATTGGAACATTCTGCCCTTGAACTGTCATCTCTACACAATTTTATGGGGCTTTTCAAATCTTTGGCAGAAGAGGTGGCCTACCTCATATCAAAAATAAATTTGGGAGTCTTCTTCCAAATTCTACAAATATTCATGGGGATTCAAATTAAATGCCTTATTGGACATTTATTTATTTAATCTACTCAGTAGATTTCTTTTATTTCTCTGTGTCAAGCAGAAAAGTTAAAATTATTTCTAGACCTTTCATCCTAGCTCAGTTTTCCCCTTAATTTCTTCATTCCAAAATGTTGAACAAAACAGGTCCCTTTTTGTGGTTGGAAAGTTTGGCTTTACATAGACCCTTTCAACACACAACTGTCAGCACCTGATTATGGGTCATTTTTTAGCCTCTGACTTTCACTTCCTTCCTTAAATAGATCTTTCAGATGAATCATCTTCAGCCACTCTGTGATTATGCAGGACTGTTATGCAGTACAGAAATGAACGGGGTGTGCTCAGGTCATTCCCACCTTGCACTCTTCTGTGCTCTGATTTTGGGGGTCTCATGTCTCATTCAATAAAAATTTGAATGACTACTATTTGTTGGATTTCGTGTGAGCCTTCAGTTCATTAGCCCTGCCAATAAGAGTGGGAAGAAGCAAAGAACTAAAAAAACTGATGTCTACTGATTTTCAGCAGTTTAGCATTTCTGGCTTGGAAGGAACTTAGTGGGAAAAGACTTGGGTGAGATTTACATGATGTTGTGCTGGATTTTTTTCTTATATGTCATGTCATTAATATAACTATTTATAAATGTATGCATCTATATGCACATGTAATTAGTCAATCAGCACAGTAGCAGAGCTCCCTATCTACCAACTCAACAGTTGTTCATCTCGCTGCATGTACACTTCATCAAGTTCGTCCCAATAGTACCCATGCTTATCACCATAGTTATTTACTTGTTGGATCAACTTTGAAAAATTATGTGTTTTTCATAAATAATCTTAACAGTGGTTTATTGATGGTCTCACATGTATACATATCTGTGGATATTAACATGCAAGAATGATAGAAAACCAGACAAAGACAAATTGAAAATTAACCTTAGATCTTCAGCGTTTAAGAGAAGCAGGGAGACGGATGGAGAAGGAAGAAAATAGTGGGGTGGCAGCGAGAACAACACAATGGTCTATGGTAGATGCTTGTGGGTACTTTGGTGGTGGGCATGCAATGGTCAGTCCCCCATAGGAAAGGAGAAATGCAACACTGTCAAAACACTAGCAAAGATACAAAATCAAGCTACTTCAATAGCAATGAATATAAATAAATTTTAAAATACAAAAGGAAAAAAAGTACTAAAGACTGATCTAAGTCATTATTATCTTACTTGTAAAAAAAAGATAAAGAGGGCCCTCCCTGGTGGCGCAGTGGGTTAAAGCACTGCACTGAGAGGCTTGAGCCACTTCCACATGAGTTCGATTCCCGCCTGCCCCGGAGGAGTCCACATGGCGTG
>NW_004567105.1:18846578-18885819 GCF_000260355.1 Condylura cristata
AAAAAAAAATCCCACTTTATGTAGGAGACTGAGAAAATTAAAATGCCAAGACCTACAATACTGGAATGGATTAAAGAAAAAGGAAATTTACAATAAGAAGGTTTGTCCTTTGTCTTCTAGGTAAATGATATCCTACAAACAAATGACACTGACCTACATGTTTACAATTAAAGGTTATTTCCCAAGGAAGCACAGTTGCAATAAATGAGCAGCAACCAACATAAAAAAATGTGGGCAACAGCACACTGACTGAAGAATCCAAGAACAAGAAATTAAAGGAATGATCTGTAGGGCCTCCGATTTGTATTGTTCTAAGAAACATTTTGAACTTCTATGAAGATGCAAACTGCTAAGACTCACTGAAGATTATTTCCACTCTGCTAAAGAAGCTTCTGTCATTGTGTGACTTCCCATCCTCTACATCTGAGAAAGAAGTAATGTCAAAGGAAAGCAATACTCCAGGTAGTAGTAATGAACTGTCAAGAAACCAACGGCACCATGCCATGAGGTGTAGAGGGAGGGGAGGACTTAACAGGGATTATTACAAAGAGCAGCAGAAGGTGGACAGGGAAAAGGAAGAGCAAACTGTGGACAGAGCCAACAACTCGGGAAACCAGGAGCGTAGCGGTGGGGCAGGAAGGCAATTTATGGGAAAGAGGAAAGGGGAATTTTTTTTTTTTAAGATTTGTTTATTGTACATACAGAACTGGGGTGCAGGGCAGAGGCTCAGGGGCGGCGAGAGGCTTCACGAGAGACAGAGTGGGGAACAGAACAGGCAGATCACCAAAGTACACTGCTGAGGGGAGCAGCGGGCAGGTCAGGAGAGGTCTGCCGTGCATGTATTCACCTCCCGGGCAGGCGGGAATCGAACTTATGCAGAAGCGGCTTCAGATTCTCAGTGTTGTGCTTTAACCTGCTGCACTATCAGGGAGGCCCGGAAAGGGGAATTTTAAGGAAATTTCCTGAGAGTTATTTCTACCTCTCAGAATATTTGAGAAATACAAAGCAGAGTTTTTGAGATGTTCTGAAATTCCTAACTGAGTTCCTTTCCTATCTTGGGACAGAATTACATGGCTCATGACTTCATGAACATTGCATGTTTTCCCTTCCAATGTGAGGAAAACCTCCCCAAATGCCTTGATAAAACCCTTTGGCATCTTGGGACTGATTGACTCTACACTCAGACCACATTGGTCTCATTTTCTGCCATTTGTGTCCTTTTTAGTAGACAAATAACTTAGTAGACTTTAAAGTTCTTCAGGCCTGGCCCTGAGTCTTTTTCATCTTCCTATTCCATGTTACATCCCACAGAACACCTGGGTGTGATTAGATATTTAACTAATTCATTAAATGATTAGTCAATCGATGAACTTAGGCTACATATAAAGTGTTGGTAAATAAAATACATGAAAAATAAAGCCAGATAGCTGGGCTTTGTTGGTGATACTTCAATAACTATCATTTTCTAATAGATCTTATCAAATATTCTAACTCATCAATGACTTTGGGGTCTAAGAATGATTGTGTACACCTGTCACTGGTGATTTAATGACCACTTTCAATATTGACCTGATCAAAGTGTCCTCAAAATCTCAGCATTGAGTATTTAACACCTCAGAAAAATCACTAACTTGAGAGGTTCTTTTGCAAGAAAGTAGTTATATTAGTAGCATTAATAACACGTGCATTTTCCACCAGTCTGATCTAGAACTTAACTACGAATAGGCCAATTTTGTTCTCTCAATTTTATGAAGGTATAACTGAGATCAAATAGCTCCCACACTACTGTTTTAATTATATCGAAATCTTTGTTGTCTCATTAACTATAATCCATGTACATCAAGTCCTAACATAATGAAATGTAACAAGCTATCTCTGGATTTAAAAGTAGCAGTGTGTTGTGGGAAGTATACAATATCAAGATTGAATTACTAGGTGGGAACATCTACTGAGAAGCTAGACTGAAAGCAAAATGTACTGGTAACTGGAAGAAGTTAAAAATCAATAAAAGGTTGGCCCTCCCTGGTGGCGCAGCAAGTTAAAGCACTGCACTAAGAAACTAAAGCCACTTCAGCATGAGTTCGATCCCCGCCTGCCCCAGTGGTGACCACATGGCCACCAGTGGTGCCCCAGTGGTGCCACATGGCCCGGCAGACCTCTCCTGACCTGCCCGCTGCTCCCCTCAGCAGTGTACTTCATTGATCTGCCTGTTCTGCTCCCCACTCTGTCTCTGGGGAATGCTCTCACACATCGCTCTCCAATCCCCACACCTCTGATCTACACTCTAGCTCTTGTATGAATAAATAAAACATATATTTAAAATGTTTTAAATAAAAATGACTAAAAAACATTTATTCTCTGACAACTTACAATATGCACAAAATAAGTTGTAGCATGAAGTGACAAACATTAAAACTATAAAACGTCCAAACATTTTTTTAGTGCAGTCCCAAACTTATGTTTCTAATTGTGTGGTTGCTCTGTACACATGCGTGGGTTTCCAAATAGACTTGTTTCTGGTCAAGTAAACCAGAAGCACGAAGTTGGGAAAGACAGGCCCCAAAGAGGCAGCACTGCTAGTTAAATCCCATGATCTCCCTGCCCCTTCATTTCTTCATCTGAGAACAGAAATAAATGTTGGCCTCAGGGTAGGCTGTTAAGGGGAAAGGAGGAAACACATGAAGTACTTAGCAAGGAACACTCCATAAACACTGATCCTTTCTCCATATTGTTTCACTTTGCTGTTGTTACAGGGTAGCCCAAAGTGGACTGGGCCGCCTGTCTGTGGGGCCTCACCGGCACACTCACAACTGCAGGTACACACAAAAGGGTCAATAACGGGTTTATTTACAAAAGGGGAAAGGAATAGGAAACAACACAGGGAAAGAGAGCAGGATACAAAATAAGTGGAATACCTTATGGCTAAGCTGACTGAACACACCAAGTCATGCCGTCCAGAGAGCTGCTTCCCAAGTGAGCCAGCGAGAGACAGAGAGAGGGCAAGATGCAATCTCGCCCTATTTAACCCCCCAAAATGTCCCAGAATCCATTCCTGCTAGCTCCGCCCTCAGGTCCTGCAGTCCTCTCCCTGGTACCGCTGGGAGTTGTAGTTTTCAAATCACTGGAGTAATGTGTAGGGTCCAGAAAGCTAGAGTAGGGGGTGGAGTCCATTAAGACTCTGCCACTAACTCATGGTCAAATCTGCACCCAGTACAGTTCTGCTTCTTAGGCACCAAGGTTAAAAGAACATGAGAAGAATGCCATTCCAGTGACTGTGTACCAAGCGGCAATCTATAGTATTTACTACAATGAACATAAGACGTTCACACAAGTAACAAGCAAGTGCAAGTAATGTTAAATATATCACTAGCAAGAGCTCTTCACATGGCCCTATGAATGCTTAGCTAGTGAAAGGATAAAAAAAGAATGTGACTATAAAACAGTAGAGGCTTCTGGGTAGAATGCAGAAACAAAAGGTACTTATGCGAAGTCTGGTAAAGCTAAAAACGTACAGTGTTTGTTTCTTAACTATATGATAACTCACACTTTAAAAACAAAATTCGGCAAGCATAGAAAATACAAAAAGAAAAATAAATAAATCCGGGTATTAAACTCCAATTACATATTAACCTTATTAACATTGGGTATTTTCCTGCCAATATTTCACTTCATTTCTGGTATCTATTTTTACCTATTTTGAAATGATACTATCTCTCTGACTTCACGCCTTGCTCTGTTAGATTGGGTAGTAAGTATTTGCCATGCTATGAAACATTTCCTGAAATCACATACTTAATAATGAGTAATAGCTGCCTCTTTTCATTGGATACATGCACTCTAAGTCTGAATTTCTCTACTCACTATTATTAGTCCTTTAAAAAAATTCTAATTTTTCTCTTGTAGTAGACTTTTAGGTGAGAATAATGTATTTTAGTTAAAAATAACATTTTTCCCTACAGGACATAAACCTAGCAGGCTGGACAGTGAGGAGAAAGAGATGAAGAGGAACAGCTCAGAATAAAAACCACCAAGAATTATGTTGTTTCTAATATGTTGTCAGATGATACAGCAATGTGATTTTACTTCTAAGTCAGTCAAAACATCTTGAGGCATCAGAAAGCATTTACTTACACCAGAAACAGAGAGAAATTAAACAGTAAAAAAGGTTATGTTCTTTCCAAAACATTGATGAATGTGAAACTTCAACTAGTTTCTTGCTGTCACTCTAGGTCTCTGGAAAGTGTTTGCTATGATAACAAGATGCCAAATTGAATAAGCATCAACTGGCCAAATGACATCTGGGTAATAAAACAGATAAGCAGTCCATTTCACGCACAGGTTGAACTCAAGTTAATCCTGGCAAAACCAAGAAGACTGCAAAGAGGTAGGCAGAGTCAAGAAGGGCGCAGGGAAGACTCCTGCTCCAAACCAAGCAAGTTGATCTAAGCACCTCTTTACCAGTGCTCTCCTTTCCAGAGCCCCACCCCCTCATCACAAAGGTCAAAAGATGGAAGGAAATGTGAAGGCAAAGTGAGACAAGGACTCAAACCAGAGGGATCAGTCAGGATAAGGCACTAGTATAGGAGGAAATCAACACTCAGGTGGACCAGGGGTTGCTGCAGATGTTCAGACAGAATGCCTTCAACCTGAAGTGAGATCTGCCTTATAGCAATCAGAGGACACGCCACACCACATTAGAAATCAGCTTCCAGACTGGTACCACAGACATAGGACCAAGAACTGGGGTTGGTAAACCAGCACCTCATCTTATCTGGTTTGGGGGCTAGTGTCCTTGTGCCTGTTTGTCATTTTCACAGCAGGCCGGGCCCCAAATAATGAATAACTTTGACTTACACTGACTTCATCAGAGGATCTTTTGGCTTCTATCAGTAGTTGAAATGGTTGTTTGTGCAGCCGGGCAGGAAGTATCTTACCCCTTTCTGTGAAAAAGGGATGATAGGATTGTGGGGAGAGAATAGGTTAGAACAAGACCTGTATTTATCAGCTCATTGTGCACACATGCCCATTTTCATTCCCTTTGAAAGTTGGCATGATGGCATGAATTTCCATTCTATTTCCATAAACAAAATGAAGAGGCCAGTACCACTAGGCATCCCCCTCCAAAGGCACAGACTTCTTCCAAGAAAAGCGTCTTCCCCCGCCAGGATGTCTGGTCCTGGTTTAGTCTGTGGGTCCACACACAATGTGGAGGCTTTGTGTGAGCTTCTCCTCTGTCCATAACTCCCCTCTGGAACTCTGTGATGATCTGCTTATTCTTTCTCTAGCTTTTAAATGATAGCAAAAAGTGCTTTTGAGCACTATTACGAAGCATAACAGAAGTTTTTTTCCTTCTACCATATCTTTTTATAAACATGTTCTCATTTTGAGTATTCACAAAACATGTTGATAAGCGTCCACCTCAAGGGACTCTAGGTCAAATTTCAAACTACAAAAAGAAGTGCTTTTACATGAGTAACATCATAGTTCATATCTGTTGAGTGCTTACGAGGTGCTAGGAATTCTGCTAAGCGCTTTCTGTTATAGACCATATATATCGTATTATATTATATATTACATCATGATTTCTTCCAATCCATCGTATTCCCATTTTAAAAATAGAAAAATAAGGATCACACAGTCAGAACTTCAGTCCAGACCTGTGTGAGCCCAACATCCATGTTCTAGACAGAATTCTAGATGGTTTCTTGGTCTCGATTGCTCTAGCATTGCTGCCTCTGACATTTATTTGGCAGAGAAGGTGGCAATTTCCAACAACTTGTGATGAAATCGTAGCCACTGCACGATGCGAGAATTCGGTTACAGAATAATTTAACTGTTCTGAAATGGCTGTATAGGAAGCTGTCTCTCCGTTTTTCTCTGATCACCTTTTAAAGAGCAAAAAGGGGAAAATGTAAAATCATTCCTTGACTGCTACCCTGAGAAGTAAAATGGCATTTCCAGTAGCCTTTCAATTTCCTGCAAAGTCCTTATTACAGGAATGAAAGGTGTCATTTCCATCAGATGTTCCTTTTCACATCAGCGCCCCTCTTAAGGATCAGCCTGCATACCAGAGGGAAGCTGAGCCCCCGGGGCTGGAGGCCCAGTTATCTAAGTCCCTCCCACAGCTGTCTCCTTCCGACTTCTCCCTGGCCCCTGGCCTCTGCTCGCCCAGCACAGGCCCAGCAAACGCCCAGCACACACCCACAGCTGGGCTCCTGCTGAGCATAGCTGCACCTCCCTCAGCCCTCAGCAGAAGGCCCCCTTCACCCCTCTCCACCCCCTTCCGGTCTACTCTTATCAGCCCTCACTCAGGGCTCTCTTCTGTCACACTCACTTCCTCAGTGCGCTACTTTGTAAATGTTCTGGAGCCCACTCTAAATTCTTAAATTCCCCAGAAAGAAGATCTGTGGCGATATTTTTCTTCTATGTGGGAACTAACTGACCGATGCCGGTTTAGGGAAAGCGAGATTGCGCCGGGCACCTGTACTCATCCTGTCTAACGTTTATTGGTTTTTCTACTGTGGGTGCTTTTTGTTCATAGAAACTTATACATATTTAAAAGGTGTTGAAATACGACAATGCTGGTACCTTGGACATAAAGTTTAGACGGGAAGTTAGAGAAAGCTGGTTCACTTAAGAACAGTAATTCACAAATATCTGGAGACATTCTTGGTTGTCACATCCTAGCGGGGTCACTGGCAATCTACTAGATAGAAGCCGAAGAGGCCCCACAAGGAAACATCCATCTCCAAATATCAGTAGTGTGGAGACTGAAAAGATCTGCTTCAGAAAGAATAGCTATCCTGAGGTGAGGTTATCAGCATCCCCTGATTTGCAGGAGACAGGGGTGGGGTGATGATGTCAGTTCCTTGTCTGATTTGCAAAGCATACAGATTTTATCTTAAAGATGGAGCATGCTGTCATCTGCATATCAGCCATTTTAACTAGACACTGTGATGCCATTTGATTCATCTCCACATTCAAAAGGAACCATTGTAATCTTTTAAATTCCTTTTGGTTAACTTTTCCATTCAATGTCAATGATTCCCAATTCTTAAGGGAAATCTTTCTATCCAAGAGGCCATGGAATTATCTGAACCAATTCTTTTATTTGATACATGAAGAAGCTGAGGCCCAGGGTGACCAGGAGACTTTTTGAGTGGAAAAGCAGAACTGGATTCTCTCCTGGGTCATATCCCCAGCTCTTTGCCTCACTCCACAAGTGCGCATAACACAAATGAGTCAAGTCTTCTTTGAGAGCGTTTGTCTAAGGACAGTTTATTCTCAATAACTAGATTTGCTAGGCCTACACTAAATAGTTTAGTTAAGCTACTGCAGTATGGTAAGTTGAAACATTTGTTCTCTGAAGAAACAAGATTAAATGCTAAAGTTCCTTTTAGAACTGGAAATTCTAAAGCCAACTGGAAACTTTTACTTTTATGTTCATTTACATGTTACATTGCAGAAGAGTATCATGACCACTACAAATAAGTGTGTAGTAAACCTTTGTTGTTGGATATTAGGTCCTATTTTCTCAGTAAATAAATTATTATTATATATATAAACACATAGGTGAGGACATTCTATAATTATCTGTCAAGAACAATCTTAGTATTTTGTTCTAGGTACTTATACACACACACACACACACACACACACACACACATAAAACTTTGGTTTTTATTTAACAACAAACGAATTACTGGAACAGAGAGACTAATGAACATATTTGCAATCACAATAAATTTGTGGTAAAGAGCGGGTTAGAGTATTTAGGTTTCTGTTTTAGTTTAGCTTGATTTTTTGTTTTGTTTTACAAACAAAATTGCCCTTAAATTATACATTTGATGAAATTCCCAGT
This sequence comes from Condylura cristata, assembly GCF_000260355.1. NCBI lineage: Eukaryota > Metazoa > Chordata > Mammalia > Eulipotyphla > Talpidae > Condylura > Condylura cristata. The sequence continues at coordinate 18,854,440 of NW_004567105.1, forward strand.
TTATTGTTAGGCCTAGGAGTGTCTCAGGCTTGTGAGCTTCTGTACACTTGAGACATGAATAATAAAAATTGATCTCACCATTTCTTCATACTTACCACTTAGGTAAGTTTATTAAACATATTTATGATATGATGACAAATCAACCTATATTCCTCCCCACCCCACCCCCACACACACACCATCACTCAAATATAAATGTGTACCATTTGTCTCAAAAGAAGCTCAGTGAAAATGTGGAAAGATCAACTTGCATTGAGCATTTTAACTCAAGGAACAATTCAAAACAAGTCTCCACTAATCAAGGAAAATGTCACTAGTTCCTATTTTGATTGAAAAATGAGGAACAGTAAGGAGGGTGAACAGACTGGGACTTCTTGCAATGACTTGGTTGGGATTTATAACAGAAGGAGGAAGTTACTTTCCAGAAGTTGTGTTTGAAGTATAAAGAAATGTGTTGCTGGCATATGAATACTAGACAGGCTGACTGAGCTATTAGAGGTAGGGATGATTGCAGAATAAATAGCCACTAAATGTAGTGACAACTTTGAGTGACACATGAAGAATAAAAATGAATGATTTTTCTGATAACATGTCAGGAAACAAATGCCTCTTTCTTTCAGAAGAAAAAGATATATATGGTTGTGAATGCAAACAGCCTCCTATTTAGTGAACTTCTTTACCCTTACAGAACTATAATTTGGGCCCAAAATGGAGCAATCCCTTTGTAGAAATTGTTACCTCTTCACTTCACTGAAGGTTTCCAACAGTCTATTCTGACTGACTGTCCAGTTTGAACATGTGGATTATACTTAACTTTGTCCTCTCAACTACATAATAAGAAACCCAAGAATAGGTTAGGCATTTTGTCTTCTGTAAGCCAAAGTTCATTTTAAATCCAACTATTCTGCTCAAAGAAAATCTGTTTGAATTTTTGTATCAAAGATATCATGTTATAGAAGTCATCTCCTTAAACAATATTAGAATAAACTCTTATGTCAATTTGCTAAAAAAAAAAAAAAAAAAAAAAAAAGAACCGAAGGAGATGATATGGAAAAATCATAGACATTATACAGTACATTTCTATATCAGACAGACAATAAAGCCTTAGCTTTACTAACAAAATGAATTTGAATGAATAGTATTGAAATTTCCCTCAGGAAATTCTCTAGTGGATCTAAGAGCAGAAAAGAATATAATGGGCATCTCCCTGAGGCTACTCTGGTGGCTCCTTCCCTGGAGAGATGGTGACAGGCATCCTCCACAGGAATGCTTCAGATACATTTAAATAAAGAAACTTCTCTAGATTTAGGAAAGAAAGGGTGAACTATGATGCACTATACCACTTTTAATTATCCTGTGTCATCTGACAAAACTTAAACTAATATTAGGCCAATATTTGCTTTCAGCTAAGGAGACTAGTACCTGTTGGTATTTCAAAGATCTGCAAATTCTCCTAAATGAAAGAAAGCTAAAGCATATCATGGAGTTATCAGTTCAATTACAGAATTCTTTAGTTAAATAGGAGACAGTTTTGATAAATGACACTCAGATTTTTCTATTTTTTTTTAAATGATTATAGCCATGTTAACATGTGCTAGTGTTAAGGGAATTCTCACTTCTGCCTAGAAATTCTAAGAAATAAGTTAAAATGCTACTTCCACATGCTATTAAATTCCACTGCTTCTGCATTAAGGTTTCATGTTATGCATCATGACAATTTCATTCCCCTTAGTGAAATGATCATTCGCCTTGCTCAAATCTCAGTTTTGATCATCACATAATATCAACACTTCTCTTTCGAAAACAATAAATTATCGAGTATTCATTTTTTTATTTGTTAGCATTTAATATTCAAATTAGGAACATCTGACCTGTAAGTCAGTGTCCAGGCCAAGAACACTCTCTCCATCCCCTCCCCCCCATTAGGGTTTCCCCAGCCTTCTCGCCTTCTCCTCTAGAGTGATGGGATGGTACCCACCTGCCCCCTATACTAGGGCTTAGCATTTGGAAGGACAAATTAGCTAACTTATCCATTCATCACCTGACTGGCTGTTGGAGCTTACTCACAGCATCTATACTGTGGGTGGAGTCTTCAACTCTAAGAGTAATCACGGATGCAACAGGGTGAGGGGTAACCACACCATGGGCACAATGATCAATCACCCTTCCATATCTGTCATTCCATTTGATCGTCATCACAGCTCTGTGAAATGCTGCTATTCCCTCTGACATGTGAAGAAGCTAAAATTCAGAAAAGTGAAGGGCAGGGCCAAGTTTTATAGCCTGGATTCAAGCCTACATCTGCTAGCTCTTGTCAGAGAAAGAATGAACCATTCTCTCCCCTCCCCAAGGTAGAATCTGAAAGAACAAGAAACAGTGGTTCGAAATTGACTGGAGTCTTTGCTAAGCTAAGCTTCTCTGACGTTCTCCTGTGGGACTAATTAAGTGAAGCTTTGTGGGGGAAAAAGCCTGCAAAGGACACTTTGACTCTCAGCAAGCGCATAGGGAAAGGAGGACAGGAAATGAAGGAATGAGACAAGGTTTTACAGCATGCTTAGAATTACTGATCTTATGATTCTAATCACTGACTCCCTGACTGGAGGAAGAAGCAACTGGAAATTCTTAATTCATTAATAGAAACTTGGTATCACACAAACTACATGTTAGACATTGTTCATAAACATTAACTCACCTAATCCTTTTAATAGCCTATGAAATAGGAGAGACTATTGTCCTCATTTCACAGATGAGAAAACTGAAATATAAAAAGGTTCAATTGCTTATCCTAAACCATGCTGCCAATAAGGGACACATTTAAGACTGGAATCTAGACAGTATGACTCTCAGATTATAACCATTTGCTAACTTTTTTTTTTAAGACTTATTTATTTATACAAGAACTGGGGTATAGGACACAGATGTGGGGGAGAGTGAGAAAATTCACCAGAAACAGAGTAGGGAGCAGAAAAGGCAGGTCCACTGAAACACACTGTTGAGGGGAGCAGCAGACAAGACAGGAGAGGTCTGCCATGCCATGTAGGTCACCTCCCTGGCTGGGACTCGAAGAAACTCTCAGGCATCCTCAAGAACGTTTAAAATGTATGCTTATTTCTCACCTAGGTGAGGCTTAAGCTTTAAGTGGCAGTTTCCATTTCTTTGGAAAGGTTGCTAATTAAGAGGGGCCTTCTATTAAAAAGGTCTCAAACTGGAGACCCAATAGTCAGAAAGAAAGGGACCTAGCAGACAACGCTATCATTGCTGATACCAGTTAACCAACCAATTTCTCTATCAGAGCTGCTTTGAGATTCATCTAGGCTGCTGCCTTCCATCTCCATCATTTCCTTCATTATAGAAACTTGTGTTTCAAAGAATCCACAACCGAGTACTAAAAGTCACTTCTCCCAGTCTTCCGTGAATATATGATCCATATACCTATGCTTTAGATAAGTGAGGATAAGCAGCGATGTTGAATGAACCTTTCAGAAGATTTAAAATGAGGTGTCAACATCCATTGAGGATGTTGATAATGGGGGAGAGATGTATGTAGGGGAGCAGAAGGATCTGTGTACCTGCTGTTCAATTTTTCTGTGAATCTAGAATTGTTCTTTTGGAAAATGCCTAGTAAAAATTATGTTCTTAGTGAAAGACATACCATCTCTTCCTCCATCCCATTATAGACAGAGATGGGATGGCTAAATTCCTGAAATGATCCTGAACTATGTGGTGGCCTTGGAAATAGAGATGCCATCCAGCAGGAGAGGACAAACTGAACCCCTCGGAACCCTGGAGACCCTCACCTCAGAATGACATTAGATGGTAGGTAAATGTACTTCTTTCTCCTTTAACTTGACATTATTTGGAATTATTCTGTGATAGGCAGCTGGATTTGATCTTCAATGGTATGTAAGTACAGAGGTGATATTTTATTCACCCTGTGCTAAAATATACAGCACAAAATCTCCATGGAGCAGGCCCAATTGAGAAACATTATTTACTGAATTGAACCCAAAACCACTGAAAAGACCAGAACTCTCCACTGAGATATACACCAAACATCCCCCGGGTTTTCTTGCCCACATCTAATCAAACTTATTCAAACCAAATTTCATAACTATTTCTTTTCAATCTTTCTTGATTACAGGTTGCACAATAGGAAAATATTTAATTAAAATGCTTTATAATATTCTGTATGCTTCAATATATTTTATTAGCTTTATAAAAAGGAGAAGTTACCAGAGTATTGTTCTTGGCCTTTTACTGACAACATAAAACTTCAGCTTTATTATTAGGAATTAAATCAGCTTTGGAAAGAAAACTAAACCAAAAACAAATTGGCATTTACAGCTTATTTTCTGTAAGAAAATTCTTAGCTTTAAACTCATGAGTTGCAAGGAATCTTAGAAGACAACACATTTGTAAATTGGTGGTTGGGGCTACTTATAGACATATAAACTCTAAAAATCGGTACTGTAGTTTCTGGATTTTTGGAACTATGAAAGCGTAGATTATTCTCTAAACATAACTCATTATTTGACTTTTATCAACCATAGCCCTTAAAATTTTATCTTGTTAAAATAGTGACCAGTTTTAGTACTCTAAAGTAAAAAAAAAGTATATAAAATTCTGAAATTACGTACATATTTTAGAATTCCTATTAAGCAAAAGAAAAGCTATTAAGTTTTTATGTAGTATTTAAATTCACATAATATAATATTTATAAAACCTCCATATTCAAATAAAATTGTTCATTAGTTAATTAATATTTCCTTGGCATCTCTTACAGAATCATCTATAACCATCTTTTTGTAAGTTTTAACCAGTACTGTCTCATGTAAGCTTTAACCAATAATTTTCATTATTGAGAATAACAATAGTCAGTATTTCTTACTGTGTTTTTAAGAGGTGCACATATTCCACAATTAGAATAATGAACCCAAGAATTCTAGCAGCATTCTCGAAATCATATAGATAAAAGGAAAAGAGCCATGATTTAAATCCTAGTTAGTCTGGCTCTGAATTCAGGGTCTTCTCACTAGCTTATACTTTGCTGATTCTATTGATAAGGAACTACAATACCTTTCCTTTTTTTTTTTTTTTTTGCCATTACATTTTCTTCAAGCAGGGATTAATTGTACACATGCCAAAAGATTTTTCAGCCAAGTTTCCAAAATCAAGAGAAATTTAAAGTCTTACTAGCATATGGGTGGCATAATAAATGTATCCATGTAATTGAACACAATCATTTGCATGACCCATATATTAGATTCTGCCTGATTTGACTGTTTTTAATATAGGTGGGACAACAAATTACTTCATCATATAAAAAACCTCATCATCACTATAATTATTTTACCTTTGAGCTTCCTAGAAGCCAATGCAACAAAATAAATGTGATGGATTGCACAATTCTTACATTAAGACTTTCAGAAAACCATTTGTTTTTGGTACAAAATTCTAAAATAAATGTATTATACTAGATTTTTGAAGAAACATGATTAGCAATGTTTAAATATCAGTCATACAGCAAAAAAAAAAGAGAGAGAGAGAGAGAGAGAAGTGGTATTATCTGCCTCTCTTCTGGATCATGCCTCTATAAAATTCACCATGACAACAAAGTATAATTCATCAATAGTCATTTAGCTAATGTTTACCTTATATGAGTAATATGTAGAATTATAATTTTATAACTTAGTTAAGCAAAAAAAAAAAAATGTAGTTATCCAGATGTTTCCCATGACACCTGTTGTCTAATTTGACTTTCTTCGGGTTATATGATGCTGCACAAAATTACACTATGTATTCGATCTTCCCTTTGAGCTCAAAGACATTGCAAATATTTATATATCTAAACAATGCACTCTTTTGCCACTCTGGCAACAGTTTTTCTTTTATATAGCTGACACCCCTGAACCTCCAGGCACAAACCATGTGTCCACATGGCCATTGGTGCTTGCCAACTGCCAGCTCCTCCTAGGCTGGATCCCAAGAGACAGCTGTGAAGAACATGCAAGAGCAAAGGCATTAAGGTTGATCTCTTGTTTTGAAAGTGCTTTCTTTCCCCTCATGCAGACCAGCGGTTGATGAGAGCACACAGAAACCATGCCCATGTATGTGCATTATAACAGCTGCCTTTGCCAAAACTTTGTCAAATGAGGTCACTTAAACAAACACAGCGGAAGTGATATGATAAAGCCAGGTAGCCCTTTTTCTCATTAAAACGTCATGTAAAACACAGAATTAGATATGGTCTCTCCAGAGAAAACTTAATTAGACATTTAAATTCACCGTTATCATTACATATTCAAAGATAATCAGGAGCAGCAGGTTTACCTTGGATATATAGAGGCACAAAGGGAAAGGGAAGCATAGAAAATTGCTTACCTAGTTCACAAAAGTACTGAGAACCTTAATGCAGCTACAGCACTTGAGCAGACAGCACAAAGCATTATCTTCTTACCACGACAATGTAACAGACGTCCATATGGTCCCATCTTCCATGAACTGGACTTAGTTGTTGCATAATTTGATGATTATGATAATAGTTGATGTGATCAAAGATCCCCTCCACAGGGTATTTCATCCATGAATAAAATTGTCTTTAAAATCCTATTGGAAAATAATGTTTCACAGATTGAAATAATTGTTTTTTACCATCAGTGGGTTATAAATTGCCTTAGGCTTGGGGTGTGCAAAAAATGTCTTTGAGTCAAGTGCTTGTCTAAAGAGGTTTCTTTAAAAAAAAGAGAATGAAGCCTCCATTTGTACCACGTGACACTATCTTATCTGTTATCTAGACTGTGTTACCTGTTCAGATCCTTTTCTGTTGGGTGAATTGAGTTTAAAGGTAGATAGAACAAAGCTATAGTTACACTATGTAAACTGATCTGGAAAAAAATTTATCAGGCAATTTACCTTCCATGATGTCTCGCACAGTATTTGTGTTCATTTTGCTTTGTTTTAGAAATCTTATATGACTCAACCTCAGCATGACTGTGTGAATTTTTTAATTATTCTTGTAATTAAATTGGGGTTTATTTGAGAACAACAAAGACTCAGAAGTTCACAAAGCTTGTTATCTAAGCCTCAGAATGTGAAATAAGTAGAAATAAGTAGTGCTGCATTTTTTAAAATCTTGTTACTAAGGAGAAAATTTGCAAGACCTTGTGACTTTGCAATTCCTGTTTTTTTATTAAAATGTAAAATTCACGTTAGAAATCTGCATTGTTTACAGATTCATTTCCTTGTCAGAACTATATGCCAATCAAGTTTTTTTTTTCCTAGTAGGACAATTAAAGTATTTCTGTTTGAATGTGGCTTATTTAGCGACATTTTTCCTCCCCACCACTAGTCACTACTGTTAAGAATCAAAGAGATGAGTATAGGGCTCCCTTTCAACCAAACAGGGTGTTGATGCAGCCCCAAATATCACAATGGATGACTGACATTATGACCTGTTGACTCTTTTTCTCAGTCACTTTTGAAAAGTGGAAGTCAGACTTTTCAGAAAAGTGATCCATTATCTTTGTACGGTAAGCAAAAGACAAATACAAAAACTCATGTAGCTGTCCCTAACAAAAAAAAAAAAGACTGACAAAACGAGAAAATTGATATCATCTACAGACTGCTCTATTTTCTTCAAAGTGGAAAATATACAGTAGGTCAAAATAAGGAAAAGGTAAATTCCTAATACTTCCCAGTGAAAGAAGCATGCTACAAAGCACTGTGGAAGGTCATTATGGGAAAATATCTGCATAACTCCAATAAGATTTTCCAAAAAGACAGTCCACTTGGAAAACTCAAAGTCACATAATAATTATTTATAAGACCTTGATGGATAGTAATATTTATTTCAGTCTTCATTAATTAGTTATATGAGACACAAATGTGTTCTTCAAGGAGTTGGCCTCATTATAATTAGATAAGCATAGTTTCATAGAGATCTACTCAGCGTATTAAATAACTCACATACAGGATAACTTGCAATAACTTTACTCTTTATCACTATAATGTACTGTTAAACTGTTAATAGGGAAATGACAATGTGATAGATGTAATTTCTCAGGTACTTAAACTTCCCAGTAACAGGGTAGCAGGTACTTAAACTTCCCAGTAACAAGGTAGTATCTTTGCCTAATAGTTTTCTATTTTTTTAACCTTAATTAGCAAAGAATTAGGAAGGCAGAATTCATGGGAAATTGGAGTAGAATCCCAAGATTAGAATGGACTGGAAAGATTAAAAAGTGGAGGAGGAAAGGCCTCACTTCATTCTAAATCCTCTGACCTATGTATGTGCAATGTGAGATCTGAGTACAGTACTAGTCATCATTTACCTCACACTGCTTTTCAAAACATAAATGGAAATATTGTGCTTATAGAAAATTCGTCTAGTTATGGGATCTCAGTGTTGTTTTACCTCTCCACTAACTCAGTTTTATTATTTACCAGGTCCATAATTAATGAACTATTTCTCTTTAATAGTTTTTTGAAATATTTCATCTTTAATAGTTTTTTATTTTTATCTATTCTATATAATCAACTTTATTACAAATCCATTCACCCAGCGTTGTACTTACAGAGATATCCACATGCCTGGCTAATAAATGATACTATTGCATTGCTGTAGGGGGAGGTTTTAGAAGGTTTTTAGACTTCAAATCATAGAAATGAAGAGTGTCTCGTTCTGGAAGGCTCAATCAGTGTATTCCTGACATGTCATGCTCAATGAGAGTAAAATCTCCAATCATTTAAAAATGAATAAACTGAACTTGGAAACTTAGATTATTTTCTTATCTATTTCTACACTATGATGTAGAAATTTTAAATTAGTCAAAAATGACTATTTGATATTAAATTTAATTTCTACAATAATCCATCATATTTAATCTATTTTCAGGTTTTTATCTTCGACCATGTAAGCCATGGAATGTTGTATGATTTGGAGAGAAATCAAGGTGAGCTATTGTTTTGTCAAATTATTCAATTAATATTAGTACCACAGATAAAGAACCAATGGTGAAAAAGGAGATTAACTTCAGTATCTACTGGTATGCTTCTGTTACATTCACCATCAATTATTTCAGTCTTCATTAATTAGTTATATGAGACACAAACATGTGTTCTTCAAGGAGTTGGCCTCATTACAATTAGATAAGCATGGTTTCATAGGGATCTACTCAGCATATTAAATAACTCACATACAGGATAACTTGTAATAACTTTACTCTTTATCACTATAACATATTGTTAAACTGTTAGTAGGAAAATGACAATGTGATAGATGTAATTTCTCAGTATATAAAAAGATGATATTGAAACAAAGAAATTAAGGAATACTGGGAAGAAGTTTGGAATACAGGGATGCATGTCAAACATTTTGTCATTTTAAACTCATGGTTATAAATTTAGTTTGGACACTAACACAGCTCCTAACAGTTTTAATTTTAAACCTTATGTCAGGTAATTCTTGTTCAGTTCTTAGTGATAAGCCAGAGTCATTGCTCATTTTTACTCTCTAATAAATACACTCCAGATGTAGGTAAATGAGTTTTTGATTTGTCTACACAGTCTTTTCGTGTTCATACGAACTTTGGTCCTGCTCCAATTACTATTTAATATTAGAAATATTATCCAGGCTTAGAAAAGGCAACAAATGTTTTTAAATGGGGGCAGGTTGCATTTCAGGAAATAAAATTCCTACAAATATTTCCCATGTCACCCTTTAGAACATATAGTCTACCTACAATTTGCATTTAGAATGCTTTCATGGTTAAAAAATCACAATTATCCAAGATGCATCATGAAACTAACATCTTCCTACACCAAAGAGAAAGAAACCTTACCTAACAGGCTAGACTGTAAATGATATCAGTCTCCTTACTTAGGACAAAGAATTGTTTTGTTGAGTATGACATAGACAAAAGAAAGATATAGCTTTCTAATAGCTTAGCCAAAACCTTCCAGAAATTCCCTTCTAGAAGTCAAAACTTCCCTTGGTCTCAGCAACCACTGATTAGCTAGAAGATTAAGATGTTAATAAGTTTTTCCTACAGGATCAATTAAACTGATATTTATTTTTCCTCTTTTCCAGTGAACCTAAAGATAAAAATGGCTTATTGAAAAAATATAAACATTTTGGATTCTTTCTCACATGCACAAAAATTCATTATAATCACTCTCAATCTATTTTAAGTATTTTTAAGATTACCCAAAGAAATATAAATGTATATATTGAATAATTCACGTATAAATACCTACACAGCCATGGTAAAAATACACTGTAATCTTCTCCCAAAGAGAAAATGGGGACAACAGCCACCCTTTTAGCAGAGTTTACAATTCCCCGCATGTTTCTCACATGTCCTTGCAAAACAGCCCGGGGTTTCCTCCTCCCCACATGAGAGTCCACATTGCTTCAGCTCTGCAGCCATATCTAACCCTAGGCTAACAACTGCTCCCTCTTCTTCCTGGAATGCTCATCTTTCCTTTTACTGAATGCCTGTTTCCTTATCTCTCAGAGGACTCAGCTTAAATATCACCTCCTCAGTCAGGCCTTTCCCAGCAGTTTATCAAAAATTTGAATCCTCTTTGTTAGTCGCTATTTCAGCAGCTTGTCTCTCTCTCTCATAACCTACTGTACCTTATCATTTTACTCTATATTTGTCCTCCATCCAATCACATGCTCCCTGGGAAGGTAACAAAAAGTCTTAATCTGTACCGAATCATGAGTAAAGAGCACTGTATCTGGTTCTTGGTAAAGTCTGAATAAGCATTTGTGTGAATAAACCGATAGCCAAAAAAGAGGTCATAAAGGGAAATTACTTTATTTTTTCACATTGGCATACCACTTTATAAACTCCACTACTAATGGCTTCACAGTGACCTCTTTTACCACCATAAAAACAAAGTCTCTCCAGAGCAATTCATTCCATGAAATTAGTTGACATATTGCAAGGACTCGTTTCCTAATGAACTTTTGAGTTCCTTACACTGACACATACGACCTCCAAAGTGGTTTCCACTGCCCTGCCCAGGGCTGTTCCTTTCCATGTCCTACACCCCTCTTCACGCTCTAACTGTGGCAAGCTGTGCAGAGCCCTAGGCCTAGACAGAATAAGTTCTTCGCAAGTATTGGTTGAATCAAGTGCTGGCAGCTTCCTACACACACCTGCCCTTTATGGTAGTGTCCCCTGAGCCTGGAAGATTGTCAGAACCCAGATGTTGGAAGATGCCCCCATAACATGGCCAGCATTAAGGTCTTTAATGGGCAGCTACAGAAGGGCTCTGAGCAGCAGTGAGGTAGAGAGGAGGCTCAGGAGGTACTCTGTATACCTTCCTATGCCCACCCAACTTAGCTTATCTCCATGTGAGCAGCCCTGAGGGGCGAGGGACAGGGGCAGCCTCTGGAAAATATTTCCAGTTGGTAGTTTCCACTTGAGTTGCATCTTGTATACTTTCAGTTCTGTCTTTTATGGAGCACATCAGTTTTGAGTAACATCCAAAGCCACCCAAGTAAAAATAAATCAAGAAGGATTGTGTTTTACACTCCATTTCCCTCCCTGTCCTTAGGCACAAAGAAATCCAGCTTGGGGGGTTGGGGGCTGGGGAGTCAGGGGAGGAGGGGATGAAACTTCCCCAGTCATTTATCTATAAAGAAAAAAAAAAAAAGACATTCAGTTCTCAATGATTTAGTTTAAGGTATATTTTCCAAAGTTAAATAAACATAGGAACAAACAAAACCTCCCTGTTTGGGTACAAGTAATTCTGAACTTTATTTTATTTGCCTAAGTGTTGTACACTGACATATTTGCTAATGTTTGTGTTGATAATGGCTACATGTATTTGAACAAGAAATGACTGGGCACAGTTTATTCTCATCATCACAGAACTCTTCGTGAAGAAAATTTGCTAAGTGTCTTTTAATGAACTTTTTAATGATAAATACGCACTAAATTAATCATGATTATTTACGCTGTGGCAAGGATTCTTACCTACTATGTGGACTGCTTTTTTTTTTTTTAACAGCTTAGGTATTAAGACTTCTTTGTGACTAAGTATCAACTAGTCAGTTTGACTGGTTTTGCAAAATACCTCAAGTTAATCTGACAGCATAAACACAATGTGTGCAAAGAGGAAGGGACATTACTCTTTAGAGATCTGAGTAACTGTGCAGTGACTAGGCAACTACACATCTTTTCTTTTTTCTAAAACAAATTCCTGTAATTTTCATAAAATCTGAATTAAAAATCAGCAGCTTATAAGACTTCATGAAATAATTTGCAGGTGCTGACATGCTGATAGCCACTGAGCCGTGCTAAAGAGCATTAACATGTTGAAACGGGTGGCATTTTGGAAGACTCCAACATCTGGCATCAAGGAGAACACAATATTGGTAAACCTCAGCTCCTTACACTCAGTGCTCAGAAGAAGACCAGCATGAGAAAGAAATAGAGGCAATCATAAGTTTGCAAGAGCAGGCCAGGCGCCATCTGGGCTATGTAGGAGGACTGGTGGGGGAAAGGAACACGCTGGCATATGCTCTGAAAGTACAGATTGTAAAGAAGGGTAGCACCCTTATTTTGCAGATAAGTTACTACATTTGTGTTGCAAAAGAGCCCTCTAAGACTGAGGAGAAAGAATGCAGTCTGGTTTCAGGTTAGCTGCCTGCAGTGTTTCCTAACACTTCAGGGGAGGGGCTGGAGAAGGAAGTGTGCCTCTGGTAGAGCAACAGGCACAAATCAGTGTCCATGGGTGTAAATCTCTTAACTACTGAGTGAGACTCTGGGGGGGGGCGGAGCCATGTCTAAAATGCCTCCTGTATTCCCCGCAGACATGTAATGTGGGGCATGTGAAAATGACAGAAAAACACTGTATTGGGGCTCCGAACATCTGGGTTTAATTACCATCTTTGTTGTTGAGAAAAGTCAACCTTCCAGCCTAACTCCTCATCTGCAAAAGAAGAAAAAGGTGGGGGAGGTGAATGTCAGCACAGTTTGTTTTTTGGGTTTTTTTTGTTTGTTTGTTTGTTTGCTTTTAGGATGTTTTAGTCAGAACTGGGTAGAGTAATATGTGATGATGCCACATCAGTGGTAAAATGCCCCACAGCTGAGAGGTGATGAGATTACAACTGAAACCAAAGGGCAACATTACAAGGTGCTAGATGGGTTCTTGATTAGGGTTTATTCATGACTCATCTATGGAGGATTCCTTTCTATTTTCTCAACCTCAGCACATTGATATTTTGAACCAGATCATTCCTCGCTGGTGGGGGTGGGAGGGGAGGATTCGTTTAAAAAAGAAACATCTCACTTTACCCATGAGATGCCAGTACAGCCCCTTAACCTCTTAGGTTAAGAGGTGGCTGGGTCTCCACAAATGGCCAAATATACCCCCAATGGAAGAAGGAGAGGAAAACACTGTCTCCAAGACAATTTCCTGCTCTATTCTGAAAAAGTCATGTTAGTTTTGTTTTGTCTTTCCTGAACCATAAATGATAACCAGCAGTAGTTATTTATGATTAACCTGTAGAAGGCACTCTGATAAACTATTTGCTTATCCTAACTCCTTTAGTCCTACAACATAGAAGTTCAAGCCATCCTCACTGTATAGATGAAAAATTGAGGTTGAAAGGGTTGAAACGATCTGCCCATGTTCTAAGTTTGGATAAAGAAGAGCTATGTCTGGATCTCACTGTGTAGAATTACAAAGTCTTCACTGCTAACCATTCCTGCTAGACTTCCTCCCATGAGATAAAATGATCAAAAAAGTCCCATTCTCTGTAGAACCGAAAAGCACAATTGCTAAGGTGAATCTGATTTCAGACCTCAGAATAATAAAGCATTCAGTTATCTAACACTAACTGCTTAATGTTATAATGTTATTTACATGATCCATAGAACTAGATATTCAAAAATCAGGCATATCTGAGGGAAAAAAGCAGCTACTCATAACCTATTCATGCATAATCATCCTTTAATTTCAGAAAAAACCAGTACAGTCTGGGGGGGGAAATTATATTTTCTTTGTAAATATTTACATTTTCTCACTGCAGTGATATAAAAAGAAATAAAGCTGTCCAAAAGTAGAAAACAAAATGAATAAGAAAAAGTTGATTAAAGTGCAGGTTGACAGATATAAGTACTAAAAGCCTAACTGTAGAATCAGTAAGCTTTGAGCTAATGCTTTTCCATTCATTAAGCATCTATATGGCTGTGCTTTGCCAGGTGCTTAACAAAAAGTTAATGCTTGGTGACATAATAACCTAGGATCTGTGCTCTTTCAAATTTGATAAGTTGCTGGTATTACTCCCAATTTCTGGCCCAAAATAAGAGAGGTAAGACTGAGTAATATGTGCCAAGTCATAGGCATCGAGAAGGCAAAAGAAAAACTTTCATTACAGAATGATGTATAACTCAGTCATTCTGTATGTACTGTCAATCATTGATGTGCACTGAAAGAGGCACCTTAGTAGCAAAGCTACTTAGTTTCTTAAGAGATCCATCACTCATAGATGTCCCTTCTCAGCTGAACATGGACAAGACTCCAAGAGAGCCAGATTTCATTACCCTCTGACTCCCAAATCAACCAGAATTCCTATCTTCTACAATTTGACACACATATATTATTTCAGCAAATAATGCTGCAGCTAGATTTATTGAGGTGTATTTCATTCTACCAATGTAGGAGCACACCCATGGCTCCACGGCAGGACAGAAGATCTGATATTTACCAGTTAGAGGTTCAGTTTGAGCCTGAGCAGTTAAGCCTGGGCACAATTTTGTTTCAGCTTCCACAGTCAGTTTCACAAGTGTCCTAGCCATCTCCACTTCCATTCTTGAGTTTTTGTGCTCCTTTGAGAGCATGTGGATGTGTCTGCTTCCCACAAGTTCTACTGGTGGTCATCTTCTGGCACCCTACCACCCAAAGGGAGCCTCACTTGATGCAGGTGTCTGAATTTTGAAGAAACTGCATAGTCAGTCTTCTTTCTTTATGAAGGACAGAAAGCAACTCAAATTTGCTTAGGTACAACTAAGAGGCTATTATCTCCCTTAAATGAAAAACTTTAGGCATGAACACAATTAAAGTACACTGGGATTCTGAGGCCTTCCTAAACTGTTTGCAAAGAACCTTCTCATTTATTGAATTAATAATAATAATAATAATAATAAAAATCTAGGACCCTCCCTGGTGGTGCAATGGGTTAGGGTGCAGCACTGCAAGCTAGCCACAGCTGCTTCAGTGCAAGTTCGATCCCTGGCCCCAGAGGTGACCCACATGGTGTGGCGGACCTCCCCTGATCCACCCACTGCTACCCTCTGCAGGGAATCTTCATCAATCTGTCTGTTCTGCTGCACACTACATCTCTGGTGAATCCTCTCACTGCCCCCCTGCACCTCTGGCTTATACCCCAGTTCTATATGCATAGATAAATAAAAATCTAAAAAACAAAAACAAAAAAAAAACACAAAGCAGTAGGCAGGACAGGTATAGCTCATTTTCTAGATGCTATTAAATGATGTGCTCAAGTTCTCTCGGTCACTAGGCTGATGACTAATCAGTGACTAGGCTAATGACTCCGTCACTCCAGGACAAAACAGTGGACATAACAGTGGACAAAATATCCCATGTAGGATATTTTGAAAGGAAAGCATTAGACAAGATTCTTATCCTCAAGACACTCAATTAATAACAAAAAAAAACAACATCCTTGAGATCACCTTTCAGAAAGAATTGGCATGTGCTTCTATAGTATCAATAGTACTACTTTGCTTTTGTCTTGATTTTTTCTGTAAGAAGAATTCTGTAAGACTCACATGTGGAATTAAGCATGTGCAGAGGCTTTTACTTATCACAATAACATTAAATGAACCAGGACCAAGGCTATATCATCATCATCAGGTCACTGTCGCCACAAGCCATCACACATAGCTTGAGAGTAACTGGTCTATGAGACCAGTGTCGAAAAGCAGGCCAGCTCTTCTGTTCATCATCACATCCTTGACATGAAGCATAATTTTGGTTGAATTAATGGAGAACATGTTCTAATGGGTCATAAAACTTGAAGACTGAGTGGAGGGAAAAAAATACAACTCTGAAGACTTTAGGAGGGTCATGACATTGAAATTATTCTTTTTGAGAATATAATAAAATTAATCATTTCTTGAACTTCCCAATGGCTATAAATGAAAAGCACTAATTGATGAAGGAGGCACATAAGTTCCCCGATGGTTGTGGAACATATTACATTTCTGCAGAATAAGAAGGGGAAGCTCCCCTCCTGCCACCAACCCCGCCCCCAACCCCACCTTTCCACCTCAGGAGTCTTTTTGCCATCAAATATCCACTTTCACATATAAGTTTATTCAACACAGAATTTTAGTTGTCACTCTCGACAGTAAAGGATTATGCCTCCTTCTTGTGTCCTACAGTAATTTCTCTTTTCTGTCCTCCAGAAACTCCAATTATTTCAATTTTTCAGTTTTCATACTGTGACCAAGTTTTACTCCCCTATTCAGCTTAACTTGCCCTGCCAATTTTTAATACCATATACCAATTTAAAATCCAAAATATTTTTATTCCTGATCTTATGTAACATCTTTGACATCTGATATCGTAAACCATTCTTCCCTAAAACTCTCTCCTCTGAAGGCCACGTTCCCAGGAGTTCCCCTACTTATTTATTTTTTCATTGTCTGCCCAATACATACCATTCTCTAAAATGTTATTCACCCAGGATCCTTTATCAATAGACTTTCTGTTGATAACACTCTTTCAGAAAATCTTATCTAAATCTATGCATTTGATGTTTGCCAATGATTTATTGTCTCCAATTCTTTGTCTCCTTCCCTGAGCTCTCCTTCAATAAATCCACACTCAATTCAGCTATCCCACAGGTATCACAATTTCCACAATGCCCCAAATTAGTTACACTGTATTAAATCCCACCAAACTTTGTATCACTTACCCTCTGTGCCCATGGATATCAGCATCATTTACTATATTGCACAGGTTGTAAACTAAAGTCATTGTAGGCAATTTTGCCAAATTCTCTCAATTCTCCTTTCCTGATTTTTATATTTCATCCATTTCCCCCTACTCTCATTGTTATTCCCAAAAATGTTCCTCCTGGTGTTTTGAAGTTCATTTGTTTCCCTCTGTCCTTCCCACCTACTCATTTGCCCCCATTTCTCTATCAACACTATAAATTCCTATCCTAAAGAGCAGTCAGAAGTCATTCTGAAAAAAAAAAAATCTATTCAAGTCATTTCTGTGTCTAAAATACATTGCAGACTCCACATTGCCTTTAGGGTGAAATTTTAACTCCATAAAATATCAGTCATACAAGGTGCTTCAGTTCTGGTACAGTCTTCAGTTAATATCTGTATTTATAGCTCTAGTACAAAACAGGCCTTTGACAGACATTGACTGAATAGATGAATGAATAGATGAGAATGAATTACTTAATGAATTTTGATAAAAATGTCCATAGATTTTGAAAACAAACTTATATCACTTCCTTTTGTCTTCAACAGATACTAATTTTTTTAAATAATAATTTTTATACAAAGCTAAAATTTATAGCTACTTTGTCCTGAAGTTTCAGATTATCATTAAAAAAACAGGGTCCTAAAATTTGCTCTTCTCTTAGAAAGTATGTCTCCTAGGAGAACATTTAATAAGTTATTTTACAATACCTCCAAATATATGAAGAATTCCCAAATTTGTAAATAGGCTATATTCCAAAAATTCTTTTATAATTTGGTTCTTTGAAACTTGGAATGCTTTTTCTCATAGAAACAATGCTTTATATACTTTATTTAATTTAGACTTAAACTATTTTTAAAATGATTTAAAGTAGGATATAATAAAATACACATGTCATAAACTTTTTAAAATAATGAAAGAAAGGTCTATAGCATATATTTGGCCAATGGAAAGTAATTATAATCATAAATCCCATAAACCTATACTAACTGAAAACCAAGAAGAAATTTAACTATGAGAATACTATCAGTTAATACAATATAAAAGGAAGAATAAAATGAGAACTCTTGTTTTTTACTTTTTAACCTGCTTTTTTTTTATCTAATACATACTGTTCACCAGAAGACATATTTTCTTGGTAGCAAATTCTCAGAACTTATTCTGCATGAAATCTTATTCAAAGAATGTTTTAGAAAACTAGTAGACAAAGATGACTTAATAGGACAAACAGAAGTGTCATAAGACGATTCTTAGAGCTGAGAACATGTTTATTTATATTCCCATGAAGTTATGTCTATAAGTAATTCAGGTAACACATAGCTCTCTCCCTCATATTCTAACTTGGTATGGAATCAAGATTATTAATATCCAGTGCATATAAGATGTATACCCATACATTATCTCTTTTAATCATCACACGAACTATAAGGTAGGTACAATTATTACTATTCCTATTTTACAGATGAGAAAACTGAGACATGACTAACTTGCTGGTTTCTCATCACCACATTAGTAATATACCTTTACCTTTTCTCTCAAATACTAATGACCTTGTCATAATTTTAGCACAAGCTAACTAAGAGACAATCAAGTTTCAGCTTTCTGTTGACTTTAAAATTAGTTGGCTCACACCAATCTTTCTAATGCAATCCTACTCTGTTATCCTCCTGGCTCATGGGGTTTCTTAAATGCCTCTAAAGCTGGTATTTCTTTAAATGCCAGCCTAAATGCCCCCCACAGTAGGATTTTATACTTGCTGTTACCTGACAGTATCTTGCAGAGGTGTGGGGTCATGTGAGTGGGGTCCTCGGGTTACCGCTGAGAAAAGTTTCACCAGTGCTCCCCTTTCAGCTGTACATGGTGAGTTTACCAAGAGACAAAGACGTTGACACAGACATTTGCAAGCCAGGGGTACATTTTAAAAGGCCAGGTATATCAGGAAAGAGAGGAGAGGCATGTAGGAGAGCTGACAGTTTTGCCAGAGCAGAAATTGTGCTGATTCCGTGTTCTTTCGAGGAAGGGTTAGATTCTTTGTTGAATTGTTAGCTATTGCTAAACAATTACTTTTAGGGTATGACTGGGTTGATTTGTAAGGCCCTGATTCCCTACTTCGGCCCTCATCTTCCTGTCCCATCTCTGGTCTGAGCCTCCTAAATACTTTCTCTAGCATCTGATACTGGCTGTAGCATCTGAGCCCTAGGGCCTTTTTATTTCTATAACTGGCTTAACTGTTTTAATCATTTCTACCCCCACCTCCAGTTTCTGGCCTTGTGAAGCATCCATCCTATTTTTTACTCACCCTCCATCATTACCTCTTCCTAGTAAATATTCTCCAAATACATTTGTGTGACTGACACTTCCTTATAATTCTGGTCTCAGCTCAAGAAAGATTGCTACCCAATCTATAGCAGTCAAATCAGATACTTTTTAATACATCATTGGATTTTATTTTCAATCTTTTTATTAGTATTTCATTTACACTCTTCTTCCAACTTCTAAAAATATGATGTGAATCATAAAGCAATTTTATGATATAGATAACTAACTTTCTAGTTGCCTCACTAAAAACAGAAAAAGAAAGCAAATGAAATTAATTTCAATATATTTTTAATTCAATGTACCTAAAATATTACCATTTCAATATGAAACAAAAATTTTAATGATAAATTTATGTTCCTTTTTTCATTTTAAGCATTCAAAATCCAGCATGCATTTTTCATTGGCAACACATTGCAATTCAAGTACCACATTTCTAGTCCTCAGGAGCTTTATGTGAATAGTGACTGATATATTGGATCACACAACTTAAAATACAAACTTTTACTAGTTTACCCCAAAACCTACATAAGTAGAAAGGCCTAGACCTTTTCTTTACTCAAGAAATTCATTCATCAAATGAATATTAATTATATAGAATAAATATGCTCTGTCTTAGGTTGAAAGAAGACCTATATCCTACTGGTGTCTGATTAGTAGGTAATAGATATTATCTTGCATTATTTAGGAGAATCAGTTCAAAACTATTTACCATTTGGTTTTTTCACAAGGAAACAAATACATGGCACTAGAGTGGGAAGAGGAAGGTACTTCTGCAACAGGGTGGTCCCCAGAAAGGAGAAA
The DNA here is from genome assembly GCF_000260355.1 of Condylura cristata. Taxonomy (NCBI): domain Eukaryota; kingdom Metazoa; phylum Chordata; class Mammalia; order Eulipotyphla; family Talpidae; genus Condylura; species Condylura cristata. The sequence goes on from NW_004567105.1 coordinate 18,874,540, forward strand.
TTCCAGGCTCCTTGCCCCACCCAAGGGGGGTGATGATGAATAGGGAAGAGAAGCTGGAGAGAAGACTGAAGGGGGAAAGAAGGATGGAGAGCCAGAAGGAGACCCAGAGGAGACACATGGAGCAGAGAGACTGGTGAAGAAGCTGCACTTGCTCCTTGGCCCTCAACTGGTTGAAACAGATGTGGGTAAGAGACCCCGGGGAGGCTGACAATGACAGCTTTGATTTTTTTTTTTTCTCTCAAACATGTCTGGCTATTTGTGACCCTTTTCTATGGATCCCCACCAGCAGGTGCCTTAGACTTTATGGCAGGCTTTCAGGCCTCAGTGGTCTTCCTTTGGGCTAACTCTGTTTGGCTGGAAATTTACCCACGAGGGGATAAGTAACTGTGGGTGCTTGATTTTGTTTTGTTCCAATTTCTGTGACTGGCTGACTGCAAGAAAGAAAATCTGGAGGCAGAAAGGCTGAGCAAGTAGAATTTATTGCTTAGCTGAGAGGGAGCTCCCTGGGTGGGGTCCTCAGTTACTGCAAGTGCTGAAGGGGAAGGGTCTCTTATATAGGCTTTAGGTTCAGTTTTAGAAAGTTGACATGGCGCTGTACACCTGGGTGCAAGGCCCTGTTCCGGTCATTATGCTGTTGCCCATATATGGTCACACAGGTAGCGTTGTGTTACTGCTCATTTCCGCTCACACTCAACAGATTTGGAAACCTTATTCTTCTCCTTTTCTTTGTTACACACTAGTTATACTAAAGTTCCTTTCTATTAAAGGTCTTATATATTTTGTCTTGATTTGGTGGATGATAGAATCTATTATGACGAGAAGGTTTGAGGTTCTGGGTGCCCCTGTCCCTTTCCTGTAACACTTCTAAGCCTTAGGTTGGAAAATAACTAAGTTGACAAGAGAAATTAGCAAAAGACAAACTTTAAAAACAGCTTGGGGATAAATTGGAGGGGGGGGTACATAGTCAAATCTACCATTCCAACATATTTAAGAAGGAAACTAGAACAAAAACTTTTCATTTTAAAGAAAAAGTAATTTAGCTGGATTCACCCATATTTGCATAAAAAAGAAGCCTTGCAAGTCCTGAGGTGATAAGGCAAAGGCTATCTTCCACCAGCAGAAAGTTTTTACATTTTAAAAGGATAGATTTAATAGGAAAAAGAGAAAGGTAAAAAACACCTACTTAGGGTCAGGTAGGCTGGGAGGAGAATGGCCAGGATTTCCTGTTTGGGAAGAGAGAGAGTTAAGCAATACATCTTTTTTCTTTTTTTTTTTTTTTTGATCTTCTGCCTCTGCAGAAGATCACATCCTGTGGCAGTCTGTCTTTTGTCCCAACACCAGATAGCTGGATAGTATCTCACAGGAACATCCCTTACTTTGATCTTCCAGAAGAGTGATATCCTGACCCCTGAATCACTAATATTACCTTCTAAGGGCAAAAATGGATGCAGATGTGCTAAAAATGAGCTGGAGTTAAGAAAATCATCCTGAACTAGCCAGGTGGTCATTATGTACCATTACTTGTATTCTTATAAGAGGGAAGCTGAGCAGTTTTGACCACAAGAAAGAAGCTAATGTGAGGCAGAGGTTGGAGTAACATAACCACAGACCAAGGAATGGCAGCAGCTACCAGAGGCAAAAGAGTAGAGGAACTCAGTTCTTTCCCTAGGAATCTCCAGAGGGAGTGTTGCCCTATCTCACCCAGGGAAACTGATTTTGACTATCTGGCTTCCAGTATTTAAAGGAATAAACAGATGTTGTTTTAAGTCACCAAGTTGGTGGTCATTTCTTACATTAGTCATTGAAAACTAAAAGATTTGGTAATTTATCAAGCTACCTCCATATTCAGTATAATTCTCTGATAGTTTGCAAAACTAGCTAACAGTCTCTGCTCCTCTCTACATCCCATTCCTTTGCGATGTGACTTAGCATTAAGAGGTATAGGCTTGTGTGTCAACTTTAGGTAATTCTGCCATTGAGCAAATATCATGTAGTTATGTCACACATCTAGGCTTATAGAGGTGCCACTATTATATACATGGATCTTCATTGACCAAAACATCATTGTGATAACATGATTGTAGACGGTTTTCTCCTTCCAATGCTTTGGTCAATAGAATACTACAAAACCACCATTCTACCAACTCCTAATCAGGATGTTTTTTCTTTTCACTTGGTACTCTATAAACTTCCAAGTGAAGAAACATCATCTAGCAGCATTGTGATAAGAGACCTGTGAGGCATGGGTCCCTTGTTAATCAAATTGAGAGTAAACCATCTGTTGCACATGGGAGTAAGGCCATCTTAGGTCAGCAACCCTAAGCTGACCTACCAACATCTAACTGCAGACAAATGAGTAATCCCTATGGACACAAAAACATTTATCTACCTGAACCCACCCCAAATTGCCCAACTATAGAATTGTGAACTCAATTAATGGTTGCTGTTTAAAGCATCTAACTGCTAGAGTAGCTTGTTATACAGCAGTGTATAACAGATAGATTCCCCTAGAACATATTCTTTCTACATGTGTTCATTTTCCCCATACAAATTCAGAGAATTCTGCCAAAAGGAAAAAAAAAAAGAACTATTTCTAGTCTCACTTGGGGGCAGTGCCAACTATTCCATTTCCTACTGGAACATCTACAGAGCTTTTTTTTTTTTTTTTTAAAACAGAAGCAACATTTCATCATATTGAGTATCTCAATGAATACTTGGCTAACGTCAAGTGCTTATCATATATCACAGTAGAGGTACTACAGACCTAGAATTTCAAGGTAGACATAAGCAAATAGTTGATCTTGAACATTTACTAAATACCTTGCTTCCTGTCAATAAAATTTTGAGTTACTTTGTGTCCTTTTTGTGCAAGGAAGATGAACTAACTAGAAGATACATCTTTGATAACTATAAGAACTGACTTGCACACCACGCACACAAAAAAAAACAACATGAAATGGATTAAAGAATGAGACATAAGACCAGAATCCATAAAATGTCTAGAAAAAAAAGGTGGGTGAATCACTACACGACATACACCTCAGTAACATCTTTAAAGATGAATCACTGAAAGCAAGGATAGTGAAGAAAAGGATAAACAGCTGGGTCTACATCAAGTTAAAAAAGCTTCTGTACAGCAAAAGAGACATTACACAAGACAAAGAGACACCCCACTGACTGGGAGAACATTTCTATACACAATACTAATGACAAGGGACTGATCACAAAGATATACAAAGAATTGAAGAAACTCAACAAAAATAAAGTGAACAACCCCATCAAAAATGGACAGGGGAGTTAAAAGAGGAAATGCAGATGGCCAACACACATATGAGAAAATGTTCAATATCAGTTGTAATAAGGGAGATGCAAATTAAAACCACAATGAGATACTACCTCACCCCAATAAGAAAGGCACATATTAAAACAACTAGAAACAACAATGTTAGGGAGGATGTGGAGAAAAAGGAACTCTCCCTCACAGCTGATGGGAATGCAAACTAGTACAACCACTATGGAAAACTGTTTGAAGGTTCCTCAAACTGCTAAAAATGGAGATTCCATATGACCCAGCAATCCCACTCCTAAGTATCTACCCAAAAGACACAAAAACATTGATTCAAAAAGACACCTGCACCCCCATGTTTATTCCTGTTTTATTTACAATAGAAAAGATGTGGAATCAACCCAAATGACCAAAAATAGATGATTGGATTAAAAAGATGTGGTATATATACACAGTAGGATGTTACTCATCAATCAAAAAAGATAAGCTCATGCATTTTGTTGTAGTGTGGATGGAGCTGGAAGGGATCATGCTTAGTGAAATAAGAAAGAAAAAGAAAAATACTGGATGTTTCATTCATATCAGAAGCATAAGGAATCAGGGGGAAAAAGGAAGCAATTGTAGTATAAAGTAAAAATGAAAAACAATGAACAACTATAAACCAGAGACATTTTACAGAAGTGGAGAGGGGAATAGGATCAAAACTGGAGTGGGAAGAGTGCATGGGACTATGGTAATGGCACATGGGTGATTTGGTGGATGGGAAGTCCACGGAGATTATAACCAAAATGAAAAAATGCACAAAAATGAAGAATGATGTAAAGAAAGAAAGAAAAGTCCTGTTTCTTATATATTGGCACTGTTAATATGAAATTTCACTGGCTGATAGTAATTAGCCACTAATTTCAGCTAGCTCTACTTCTTAGTACTGAATAAGAATAAAAGTGTATCTCCAGAATAGAAGACAATGCTACTTTCCACATTTGGAGGAAGACACACACGCTACTTACTAGAGTGATATTCAGGTAGGTGATTAAGAGATGTTTGGGCATGACCTATTCACCAACATCAAAAATTGGAATCCAAGGAAATATTTTAAAAATCAGCCCTTATTAGAAGTTCAGGCTTCAGATTGTCCCAATGACTTGCTAAAATATCAATGAAAACAGAGGAAAAACAGAAATGTATGGCAACACAAGGTAAAATTGACAGTCATCCTACTAACAGAATCAGTGGGGGGGAAATTCCATTAACTGCAGGAGCTAGGGAGATGGATTGCAAATCACATTCAGCAGCTACTTGAAATAGAGAAAGTTGAAAATATGAATGTAGAAGTTTATTTAATCCTTCACTACATAGCATGTAGATCAAAGATGCAGGATTGATTCTAGTCAGAACACCAGGCAAGATATGTCAACCAGGTCAAAAAAAAAGTGTGGTTGAGTATATTTAAGGGGATGTGGGTGTGTAGGAATAGCAGAAAGTTATGGTGACCATAGATATATTGCATGTTTGGAGAAACAGTTTTGTAAGAAAGAAGGTATGTGGGTAAAAACAGAAAAAAAAAAAAAGAAAATCCTATTAGCCAATAATAGCCAATAATAAGAAAGTTATTCTTAACTCAGTTCTGTGTATTCTTTATAGATATTGGAAATTTTCCCTTGACAGATATGAGATGAAGATGTTTCTCCCATTCAGTATTCTGTCTTTTCCTTTGAATGATTATTTCACAGTGCAGAAATTTTTCACTTTGAATCTAGTCCTCTTTATTTTTGTTTTATTTCCTTCACCATAGAGTTGATTGCCCAAAATCATCACTGAGCCAATGTCTTAGATTGTTGTGCCCATGTTTTCTCCTGGATACTTTATAGTTTCAGGCCTTACATCCTACTCTTTAACTGAAATATGTATAGCTGACTTATGATCTGGTTATATTCTTTTCCATGTGGCTGTCCAGTTTTCCCAGTCCAATTTGGTGAAGAGATTTTCCTTTTTGCATTGTAGATTCTTGGTTCCCTTGTCATAAATTAATTATTCATATAAGTGTGGATTTATTTCCAAGCTCTCAAACCTATTTCATTGATTAATGTGCTATTTTTACTCTGATCCTGTACTGTGTAGATCACTATAGCGTAATATTATTGCTTATAAACCAAAATAACTAAATCTACCTAAATACTCATTAGCAAAGGTGTGATAAATTACAACAATCCAGGAATTGGAATGTATTAAATAATTAAAATGAAAATATAAACTTGTATTTATTGTGATACAAATGTGTACATAAAATATTATATATGATTTCATATCTTTATTTAAAAATATGTGTATATGTGAGAACACAGGCAAATATCTTAACATATGGACCCCTAAGCTTTAGCAGTATTTAGTTATGCTGAATATAGATGTTCTTGTTTCCTTAGTGATTTTTCTGCCTTATTAGAATTCTTATAATGCACAGCAAAATTGCAATATAGATGTTCTTGTTTCCTTAGTGATTTTTCTGCCTTATTAGAATTCTTATAATGCACAGCAAAATTGCACAGACAAAATTCTTGATAGTACCCAGAAAACCTCTCTTCAATCTCTCTTCAATACAATATTGTATTTTGCAATATTTTCTTTTTCTAAACTATCAGTATTTTAAAAGCTTAACATTCTCATTTCAAAATAAGAAATCAGACCAAACCAACACACAACTTTAAAAAAAATTATCCTTGGTAAATAATGAAAATGAGAACCCACCTTATTTCCTGATTTGTAGTTACTTAGCTAGCCTCCTTCTCCTCATGAACATAAGCATAAGTTCTCCTTATGAGAGGAGAGCTCTGCTAACATTTCCTCTTATAAATTCTATAATATCAGTTGAATGGGATTATGACAGCACTTAACTTTAATTACCTCCCTAAGGACCCAAATTCTACACACAGGCAAGTGGAGGGTTATGGTTTCAACATGGTAGGCTGGGGACAATCTAGTCTATAATACTGGGTAGCTTCCCTCAACTTTCCCTTAACATGCTATTTTACATAGCAATCTTTTCTGCCTACCTAGAAGGCTTGACCAAACTAAAAGAGATGATAGGCCCACCCAGTAAACCACAAGGCAGGAGGGAACCCAAGTTATAACTTCAAAATACTAGTTTAGCAGATCTCTCCTGGATCTGACCTTTCTTAGCTTCCCCTCCCCCCAATAGCTTAGTCTGCAAGTTATGGGTAGTTCTATTCAGCAGAAGTTATGTTAAAGGGGAAAAAAATAATTCAGAGAAATGGTCCCTAATTTTATATAAGTTTTCTCTCAAAAATAACAATGATTAAAGGGTTACTGATGAAAGAGTAATGTTGAGCCCATCACCATATACCAAGAGCCTTTTAGTTCATTAACTTCATAATTTTGATATTCAGAATTTATCATAAATACATCAGAAAAATTAGCCATATAGTTACATAAAATTCTCTTGTTTGGCATGATATATGAAACAAAAATATCAGCAACTTTATTGAGGACAGGGTGAAAGGAATTATATTCTTACCATTAAGTACTATAGACCTGTTGGAATAAAAAGTGAACGCTGAGCCCATGAATGATGTTTTGAAAGAACTCAGTTCCCTGGGATTTTTACCAACTCAACCCTATCTCTATGCTGAAGAGATCTTAGGCACTGAGGACTACAACTCCCAGCATGCCATGAATTTTACTTCCTGAATGGGGGTGGGAGGCTGGAAACTAGGGGTGGAGTGAAGCAGCCATGTTTGATTTTTGACTTAATACGTGAGGTCTTGGGTTTTCTTGTTTCTCTGGTTTTGCCTTGCACCTAGAGATCTGGAGTAGACACACAGAGGAGAGACATGTAAAGATACTTGAAGAGACACACAGGTCAGAAGCAGGTAGAAAGACTACTCCTGGTCCTTGGAAGAGACAATGGCAGCTTTTGTCTTGACTATGGTAGCTTATTCGGTACATTTTGATTTTGAGCTCCCCCTCTGCCCTAACTCCCTGGGACCTCCATAAGCCCTTTCTTGTAATTCCTGGCCAAAATGTACCTTAGAATTATAACTAGCTTTCGGGACTCAGCAGCTCTGCTTCAGGATAAGCCTGTTTGGAGAAACATTTGCACAAGAGGATGGGTAATTTTGGAAATGTATTGGGAAACTATTATTGGGAATATCCTTTCTTCTCTTTCTCTGTGTACACCAAGTCTATTAAGAATTTTTAACTCTGAGTCTGTTTCCTTTGCCTTTGTGCAGCTACAACCACTTTGTGCAACCTGACCCCCTGGGCCTACCCCCCTGGATACCTCTCAGGCACATGACATCAGACCCATTATATTTAACAATTGCCTGAGAATTTTACATGAAACAAGAACATGGTCACAAAACATCATTTAAAAGGTATATATGGATGTTGTTGATTAACCAATTTGGTTCTGAGAATTAACAAAGGAAAAACAGATTTTCCCATTTTCCTGCATTTTCTATACTAAATGAATTTTGTATAACTAAATATCGATGAAGGAAATTTATTCATAGAAGAATTCTAGTCAACAAATGCAAATGGAATGACAGAATCTGAAAACTCCCAATTTTGCAGGTGCTAAAACAGAAAGAAAAAGAGCTCACACTGGATGTTGAGACCATTAAGGAAGTTAAAATATATAGATCAATCTGACCAAATGAAAACCAACTGATTAAGCTCAACTTCATTAAAGGGAGGACAGTCAGACACGTTCCTCATGAGTAATATAATAGGGATTATATAGTACCACCTATGAAATATTTCCATCAAATTAATATAATTAAATTTGGTCTGAGTCCAGTTAAGATTCTAGTTCCATCTACCAATAATAAGAAAATGTGGGAAGTAAAGGAACAGGTGAAATGACATCATAAGGAAGCAATCCATCAAATTCTAAATGTGAAATAGTGAATAAAACAAATCATCTGTTTGGTTTGTTTCCCTCACACAAATGGCATTTCTTTAAATAGGAAGAGGGGGAATTATTGTGGACTAAAAGTGGTATTAAAAGCATCACCTTGGGCCCTCCCTGGTGGCGCAGCGGGTTAAAGCACAGCACTGAGAATCTAAAAAAAAAAAGCCACTCCCCATGAGTTCGATTCCCGCCTGCCCCGGAGGTAGTGACCACATGGCGTGGCAGACCTCTCCTGACCCGCCCGCTGCTCCCCTCAGCAGTGTACTTCGTTGATCTGCCTGTGCTGTTCCCTGCTCTGTCTCTGGTGAAGCCTCTCACCGCCCCTGAGCCTCTGGCCTATACCCCAGTTCTGTATGCACAAATAAATAAATCTTAAAAAACAAAAAACGTCAACTTGGACCCTCCCTGGTGGCCCAACAGGTTAAAGCACCACATTATGAAGCCACTGAAGCATGAGTTCGATCCCCAGCCAGGAAGCTGACCCACATGGCGTGGCAGACCTCCTCTGACCCACCCACTGCTGCCCTCAGCAGTATACATTGTCAACCTGCCTGTTCTGCTTCCCACTCTGTCTCTGGCGATCCTCTCACCCACCACACCTCTGGCCTATAACCCAGTCTATAAGCATAAATAAATAAATATTTTTTTTTTAAAAAATCAACTAAATGCAATGTGTGCACTTTGACTCCAGATTAACAAACCCCTTATATAGTAATACAAGTTAATCTTTGAAATAATTAGGAAAATTAAAAATTAATCAATACCAGAGGATATTTAAGAACTGCTCTTTTAGTTTTAAGTGTGTTAGTAATATTGAGATTGTGTTGAAAACAAACAAAAAAAATATGTATTTAAAGATATAAGTACTTATGGGTGAAGTGATATGACTTTGGAATTTATTTTTAAATACTGTAGTGAAAAAAAAAAGGATAGTTGAAGAATAGATAGCCTGTAGAATGGGAAAGAAATGAAATGTGACTGGCTAAAAATTGTGAGATAGACAATAAGTTCTTAAGAGACTCATTATATACTTCTATCCACTTTTAAATTCTTTTAATGCACATCTCTCTATGAAATACCCTGAAAAATATAAACCTAACAATATTAATAGTACATGTTATTTCTCAAATGTGGAATTGATGATATATTTTGCTTATTTCTTTACACTTTTCTTCAATTTAATTTTCTATAAATATCACAATATTTTGTGTGTTACTTCTATATGAACAAAAAGCAGACACTTATGATAAAAGCTAACCTCCTGATTAGGGATGTCAGCTAAGTCACTCCTACTCACCCAGGCGCCCCATTGTCTGGCATTTAATGATATTACTTTATGGGGAATTATGGTTTTCTTATTAGACACAGCCAGTATCCCTGAAATAGTACAAGAAAACCATCTCCCAAATTCAGATATTTCCTAGATGAGCATTTAACAAAGGCATTATTACACTATTCTAACATTAAAATGTCCTGTAATGCCTATGTGAATTAATAAGCTATTTTTTAGGGAAACCTTATAAGATACTTGTAAGTAAAACTATTTTAGAAATCAATATGTTAAAAGATCATGAATATGAACATTTCAAAAAAATATAAAACAGATAATCTGACCTGCTACAAATATCAAGAGACTAGAAAAATAAGGCCCATCATCCAAGGACTACCAATACATCATATAAAATAAAACAGGATAACTAAGCCCATTATGACACAGGCTCGTTTAACTAGCAGCTATGAGTTCAAATTAAAAGTTAAATTTTATTATGGCTATTTCTGGTAATGCAAGAACATACTCCTGAAAATACCTGAATTTTATAAGCTGCTCTGTTTTTACATTCATGTTTGTTTCTATATTTGTTAAAAGGAACAAAATCCTTCAGTGTGAAGGGATCAATTATTTAGAGTCCATGTTTCCTGTAAGGAGATGATGTTAAAACCAGATCAAAGAACTTCAATTAACTATAACAAATTCTATAATGTATTTACCTTTTCCCTACTCCCCAAATCTCTCTAAAAGACCAAAGAGATTAAAAGGGCATAAAACCTATAAAAAGAGAGAGCGAGAGAGCAGGATAGCAACAGTAAAAATCAGACAAGTGGTTATTCATTCAGAAGACCAGAAAAATCTAGCAATACACACTGCAGGCTATGGTAGAAATACCTGAAACTGGCCCTCCCTGGTGGCGCAGCAGTTAAAGCACTACATTTAGAAGCTAAAGCCACTTTCGCATGAGTTCGATTCCCGCCTGCCCCGGAGGTGACCACATGGCGTGGCAGACCTCTCCTGACCCGCCCGCTGCTCCCCTCAGCAGTGTACTTCATCAATCTGCCTGCTCTGCTCCCCACTCTGTCCCTGGTGAATCCTCTCACCCTCCGCATCTCTGGCCTCTACCCCAGTTCTGTATGAATAAATAAATAAATCTTAAAAAAAAAAAAAAGAAATACCTGAAATTGGGAATACATAATGTCTCTGAAAGAGAGAGAATATAAACTGGATGAAAAAGAATTGGATGAAAATCAATATGAACAGCAACCCTTCTTCTCAAATCTAAACTTCTGGGGTTGATTCTTTCTGACTCAAAGAAAGTAAAAATTTCGCTCTCAAGAGGTGAATTGCAAGAACTCTAATTTGGGGAAACCAGGCACATCTGAAGGCTAAGATATCATACACAACACAGGGATGAAATAAAATCTACCCACCAAAGGTACTATTAAACTTTGATATCCTATGAAAATATCATTCAAATGAAAGTAAAGAACAAATGTAAGACCCTAACCCTAAATATGTTTACAGTCCACCGAAATGCGCGCATTCACCAAGAAAATGGAGACTATAAGCTCTAGTAAAGCAAAACAGAGGGGAGGGCTAGGGATGACAGCTGCGAGGCAGGCCTAATGTAGACTGAAGGACAAGGCTCAAAAAGATGTCTCCAGTGAGGTGAATAAAGGAGGAATTAAAAAGTAATCTGGGGGCCCTCTCTGGTGGCGCAGCTGGTTAAAGCACTGCACTAAGAAGCTGAAACCACTTCCGCATGAGTTCGATTCCCGCCTGTCCCGGAGG
>NW_004567105.1:18886319-18891398 GCF_000260355.1 Condylura cristata
ATAGTTATTACCCCAGACCAACATTTTTAGTGTCTGAGAAAGGAAAATATGAGCCTTATGCACAGCATGGTACAGCTGTAAATGATGCTGACATAGTCATAATAATGTAAATACAAAGTATTCTTCCTAGTCAAAACTTGATGGCTATATAAGAAAAAGATGAGGAGGAAATGTATTGAAAGTATTAATGAAGGAGAAATAGAGAAGAAATAAGTTTGCATCTTTTATAGAAGCAAGTCAAAAGATAATGAATAAAACTAGAAAATTTCAATAACATGTTATTTAGAAATAAAAAGTAAATACCAGAAGAACTTGCTAGAGCATCTGTGGGAAACAGGAATCTGGGGTGCACAAAGGAAGACATAGGTAATTGCTGTTTTGTGTTATAAACCTAGCTTAAAAAAAAAAAAACAACCTTTAAGCCATATGGTAGCACTGATAAATATGAAGAAGAATTAATTAAATTTTACAATAATATACCCATGAACAATATAAGCTGGCCGGAATTTTGTAATCAAGTTCATTTTCCTGCCACCTTCAAGGACAGGGTTTTTAGTAAGAAGTGTTTCTGGAAATAAAGGGAAATGTTGTCATTTGCATTTTTTAGCACTTAGCAATGTGTTAGGTTTTAGTCATGATAAAGACCCACTCCAGCTTATCCCATCAGAAAAGTAACTACCATGAAAAACAGGTCCTTACAGAAGTAGAAGAGCAGGATTTAGTCTTAACTCCCAGCAATAATGATTCCAGGACATAACAGTGAACTCACATGGGAGCTTTTATTTAAGCCATCAGAAAACTGGAAGAAGCAATTAGCCATTCCAGAAGCACACCACCCTCACCACAATCCACTCCAGCAAAACGGATGCTCTATGGCCCACTTCTCAGCACCCTAGAAGTCAGGAACAGCTACTCTTCTTGCAGGAGACCAAATGATCTGAGACTAAACTTAACTGACACAATGAAAAGCCCAACTACCTCAACTCCAATTTCCAAATCTCACACATGAACATCTGGGAAAATCCCAACAGCAAGGAGAACTGGGAAACGTAAGCTTTGATACAGATTCTCTCCCTCAATAAAGCATAACCCAAAGGTCAGTTTGGAGTTAGGTGAGCCAAAGAACAGCATTTTACAAGGAAGGAGTTGGGTGAGCCAAAGAACTGTGCTTTTACAAGAAGTATATAATACTACAACTGCTAATTTACTAACAGGCCCCATATGGGACCGGACACCCACGAGATCTGGACGAAAGCAAGTACAGTCATCGATTCCTTGTTGTCCAGCCTTTAGGAGAACTTCTAAACGGATCCTCTCAGAAGAGCTAGAGTTATATGAGAAGTCAATGATTCATAATAGCAATCATGTGCATTTCTATATAATCACATAGCACATATAACATTACCTCTACCCTGGACACAAAACATAATGATTAACTATTAGGTATTCATGGACAAAACTGTTTTCAGGAATTAATCTGAATGGGAAAGAACCACTGATGAGATTATGGAGACAGAGCAGAAAGATAAATTAACTGGAAATTTTAACCCTGTATGAATTCAAATGATAGACTCAAGTCAAAATTCAAATAGCATCTTTCATGAAATTCAAAAGATTATTAACTAAATCTTAGCACTCCTGAGGCTCTTTCTCATGCAAAATGTCCAAATGTGAGGTTAGGGTCATGTTTGCAGGAAGTTTGAGAGTTTAGCTCTAAGAGGAAGGTAATGGGACTATTCTGTTATTTCCAGAAAAAAAATGAAAGGAACTACATGCACCCTAAAGCCCACAGTAGTGATTATTCCAATTCTAAACAGCTCCTTACTTTCATGATCAAAAGTTAGAAAGTCTAGTGTAGTAGACATGAGGGGAAACACTTTTGAGATTTTACTTTAAAAGTTGACTACAGGGCTCTCCTTGGTGGCACAAGGGTTAAAGCCCCACATTATGAAGCTCTCTGAAGCCACTGCAGCAGGAGTGCAATCCCCAGCCAGGGAGCTGACCCACATGGCGCAGCAGACCTCTCCTGACCCGCCCACTGCTCCCTTCAGCAGTGTATTTTGTCAGTCTGCCTGTTCTGCTCCCCACTTTTCTGTGTCTAGTGAATCCTCTCACCCACCACACCTCTGGCCTGTACCCTAGTTCTGTAAGCATCAATAAATAAGTCTTTAAAAAAAAGAAAGTTGACTACAGTACTTGGAATAGGTTGCTCTTCTGCCAAAGGAAACTATTTGTATGTAAAATAAATACACATAGCACATACATAAACACACCTCTTTAAGATTATATTAAAAGTCCAATATAAATAGCTATTGACTAAGTGTTTATAGAAGTAAAGCTATCATGAGCAGAACTATGTTCTACACAGGGTTGTGTCTTTCCACAATGTCAATTGATGAGTAGTTTATCAAACTAAACAATAGGGGATGACCCATGACAAGTAAAAATCAGCCAACCTGATCACTGGAACAAGTGAGTTGGGCTCACATAAATCAACACAACAAGCAATGCATTGATTAACAACAACCTTGATACATCTGTAAGTCTGATATTCTCAAGCACTGGCAAACACAGTCAACTGTTCATGAACCAAAATCCAAGCAAATATAGCTGCTGATCCTGTCTGAGCAGAGATGTTTTCAAACTCCACAGCAGGAGCTTATTACATTCAAGTTCTGTGAGCTGCTTCCTGCATCCAAGAAGAATTCAGAGGGGCAGAGTACCTCACAGCTGATGCCTAGATTGAGTAGTCTCAACAAACAGATTTGTCAGACGATGTGCCTGTGGCTTGCTTGATGTCCAGTTGCCATTTTTATATGTTTATATGTTTTTAAAATCTGTGTACCCACAGTTATATATCTGGTTGCTAAGTTTCCAGGAAGTCCACACAGAAAGTTCCCCTGGGGTGCTACCCTTACCATTCTGTCAATAAGTACACTTGGGTACTGTCTAATCTACTTTGCAAAAGTGGGTTTGTGTTTTGATATTGATGACCCTCATTTTATATTTGACATAAATTATTTCATTCAGAGCTTATTAAATAATATACTATCTGAAAAATACATATAGATTATTCAATAGATTCTATATTTCATTGAAAGTTGTTTGTGTTTAAACAAAACCTGGGATTAGAGTAGGGCAATGGATAAATTGGCTAATAGGAGTCCATTCTGTGGTGAACAATAGAATTAGACTTTTAGTGGTAAATATAATTGGAATAATATACAGATGTTGGCTTACCTGAAACCAGTATCATTTCATAAACCAAAGTTACTAAAAAAAAAAGGCCAGGATAAGTGGACCTACTCCTTACTTCACAGGAAAGAGAAGAAACATGAATAACCCTGAGAGATGAAACACAGGCCAAGGTCTTGAGACCCTCAGTGCTTCCCATCTGACACGCTCACTGCATGCTACCACAGAGCATTTCAGTACTTGTAGAAAAGTGAATTTTCATCAACTGTTAGGAAATCTCAGGTTTTTTTTTTTTTTAGAGATTTACTTTATTTATGCATAGAAGAGCTGGGAAGTAGACCAGAGTTGTGGGGGGAGAGGAGGTAGTGAGAGGATCCACCAGTGACATAGTACAGAGAAAAACAGGCAGATCTACTGAAAAACACTGCTGTTAAGGGGAGCAGCCGGAAAGACAGGAGAGGTCTGCTGTGCCATATGGGTCACCTTCCTGACTGGGGATCAAATTCATGCTGCAGTGGCTGCAGAGAGCTTCATACTGCTGCATCTTAACCCCTTGTACCACCAGGAAGGCCCTGGATATGTCAGCTACTATAGCAATCCCAAGAGCATACATTTTTATATAGTTATGTACCTCCAGGTGAAACTTGAATTGGACATTTTGAGGCTAAAATCCAGAGCAGTTTACTGGGATTCACTGCTGACAGACTGACTTTGGCCATTCTCAGTGCTGAATGATAATGTTAAATTTAGTTTGCATAGAGCTGAATTTACAGAGATTGAAAGTCTACATTGTCCAGAAGACTTGCTGCATCTTCTCCATCAGCACCTGCCATTGCACCTTACGCTCCGACTGTGTGGAGATGATTTATTTCCCTAAACCTCATGAGCCTCTTCTTCAGCTTCCTTATTTCTCTCAGCCTTCAGCCTTCACCCAATTAAAGAGTTGGGGCCTTGCTCTGAATTAGGCCTTGGTTTTAGGGAAAGTTTTATATGGTTTTATCTTTCATCTAGACCACTAAAATTTCCTTCATATCAGCAACAATTTTGCTTTACTCTCTTATCATGTGTGTGTTCACTCTAGTAGCACTTTTAGTAACTGCCTTCTAGAACTTACCCTTGTACTCACAACTTGGCCAACTGGTGCAGTGGCCTAACTTCCATTCTATCTCAGCTTTCAACTTGCCTTCCTCACCAACTTTGTTTTTAGCTTTTAATTTCAAGTGCAAGATATGTGAGTCTGCCTTTCAAGCATACTTAGAGGCTATTGCCCAGTTATTAATTGGCCTAAGAGCAATGTTGTATATCTGGGAGTAGAAAGGCCCAAGGACAGGGAGGGAGATGAGGCAACAGCCAGTCTCCGCCACACTCAGCAAACACACACACACACACACATTTATCAATCAAGTTGCCATCTTATATAAATGAGAGCAGTTCTTGGCACCCCAAAATAAGAAGGGCCCTCCCTGGTGGTGCAACAAGTTAAAGCACAACACTATGAGCTAGCCACAACCACTCCAGCATGAATTGGATGCCCAGCCAGGGAGGTGACCTACATGGTACAACAGAACTCTCCTTTCTCACCTGCTGCTCCCCTCAGCCTGTTCTGCTCCCCATTCTGCCTTTAGTGAGTTCTCTTACCACCTCGGCACCTCTGGCCTGTACCTGAGTTCAGTATGCATAAATAAATAAATCTTTAAAAAAATCAAAGATTTGGGCCCTCCTTGGTGGTGCAGCGGGTTAAAGCACAGCACAAAGAAGCTTAAGCCACTTTCGCATGAGTTCGATGCCCGCCTGCCCCGAAGGAGATCCACATGACGTGGCAGACCTCTCCTGACCCTCCTGCTGCTCCCCTCAGCAGTGTACTTCGTCGATCTGCCTGTTCTG
>NW_004567105.1:18891699-18913105 GCF_000260355.1 Condylura cristata
TAAAAAAAAAAAATGCACAATATCTACAGATACAAACAGCACCACTCAATAAAGCAAGGTATGCCTGTATTCACAGTCTTTCAGGGAGTCCTAAGTAAATAACTTATTTATGCATCTAAGAGCAATTAAAATAATAATGCCACTGAAAATCCTAACAAAGATATTTAAAAAATTATAATATGCCCCATCCACAATATGGAATGCAATTTTAGCCATAGTTTTCAGGATAATCAATTTACTCAGTTGCTATATCGCGGGCTTTTTCATTAACATGATTACCAAATAAATGAAATTACGCACTTAGTCATTTTAGATTTACAGAGAGAAAAACAATATACCTTGGATACAATTACGAATACATTGTTCTGGATGCCGTATGTGCTCAGTTCATTTTAGCTGACTGGCCGGCTGGCTGATTGAAGGTCTATCTCTCGCAGACAGGCCCGTATATCACAATGGAAAGGACACTGGATTAAGAGCCAAAAGATCAGATAACAGCTGTAAAGTCCCTGGGAAAATCTCTCAGCCTATATAAGTCTCAGTATTTTCATCTGCAAAATAGGATAAAAACATCTTTTGGCCTGTCCTCCTGGATTATAAAGAGCATCAGCCTAGACAATGCATGTAAAAGCATTTTGTAAATGCAAAATATTAATAATACTGGAGTATTTATAGTCTCCTGCTTTAAAGTCACATTTTTAGAAAGATGGCAATTAGTCATAGCAGCTCACATATATCCCCAAGCTAGCTTTGATGTAAGAACATCAAGTTCAAAGCCCTGCATCCTATCCTTAGGCTGGAGAACTATTCAATGCTTTTTAAAGCTGAGGTCAGTCCATTGGTGTCTTGGGGTGGTATCAGCTGCTTGCCGTGATACTCAGCTTTAGCAGGGGCCCAGTTTTCCTCTGACCTCAATATCACAGTGTTTCAATGGTCACGTGTTAAAAGCCTGGAGACTTGTTGATAAGAAAAATGAGGCACTGAACCAACACCTAGCTCTCCGCTCCTTGAGCCAAGTCAGGTCATTGTTAGGAGTTGGGAGGCATTTCCAGCTGGTGCTCATGTTTATTGCATTTGCCTTGAGCCTTAAAGTGGACTAGAAACCTACTTTAGAAGTGACCAAACTAGTTAGCAATGTAATTGTTTATCAAAAAGTTCCCCTATGTCCCTAGAACAAGAAAGAATATTATCAGTTAGGTATTTAATTGGGGTAGAAATTCTTTTCTTTCTTTTCGGGGAGAGGGCTGGTGGCATTTTATTTTTTTCTAAAAATGTTACTTATTTTCAATTGAGTTAATAGTTGGATGCACCCCTATAGTATGACCAGACTAGTGCACCCAGAGTCCATCGTGTTTTCATCCCTTTGTTCTTTCCACTCTCCCAACCTTACCTGCCATGGTGCTTCAGTGCTATCGTCATCAAACA
The DNA here is from genome assembly GCF_000260355.1 of Condylura cristata. NCBI lineage: Eukaryota > Metazoa > Chordata > Mammalia > Eulipotyphla > Talpidae > Condylura > Condylura cristata. The sequence goes on from NW_004567105.1 coordinate 18,893,125, forward strand.
AGGGCCAGATTTTAAGCTTGTTTTATAAGACTCATAGTTTAATGACTTTCTATTCCACATATAAGTAACACCATCCATTAGTTACTTTTCTCCTCTGACTTATTTCATTTAGCATGATCCCTTCCAGCTCCATCCATGTTGCCACATATGGCATGAATTTAACTTTAGATTGCTGAGCAATATCCCATTGTGTGTGTGTATGTACATTTTCTTATCCACCCACCTGGGGCATTTAGGGTGTCTCCGTAATTCAGTTATAGTAAATAGTGCTTCAATAAGCATGGGAGTGCAAGTTCCTTTCAAATTAGAGCTTTTGAATTTGGGGGTAGATGCCTAGCAGTGGAATTGCTGGAACAAATGGCAGATCAATCTTTCCTTCAGATGAACCTTCCTTCACTGTTGGTGGGAACACACTCTCATTCAGCCCTCACAGAAAGCAGTATAGTGGTAGCTCAAAACATTAAAGATTGATCACCCACCAGGTGGGTGGATAAGAAGATGTGGTACATATGCATCATATCCTTACCAGAACTTACTGTTTTTTGTCTTTTCCATATGTGCCTTTTTTAAAAAAAAAAAAAAGGTTTATTTATGCACACAAGAACTAGTGTACAGGCCAGAGATGTGGGGGGAGAGGGGTCAGAGGATTGACCAAAGACAGAGTTGGGGGCAGAACAGGCATATCGACTGAAATAACACGGCTGAGGAGAACAGAGGTAAGAGAGGAGAGGTCTGCTGCTCCATGCGGGTCAGCTCCCTGGCCGGGGATCGAACTTGTGCTGCAATGGCTGTAGATAGCTTATAATGCTGAGACTTAACCCTTTGAGCTACCAGGGAGACCTCTCCATAGGTGCTATTCTTACAGGTGTTGAGTTGGCATCTGATTGCGCTCTTGATTTTCATTTCTCTAATAATAAGTAAGTGATGGTGAACATTTTTTTTTAAAAGATTTATTTATTTATTCGTACAGAACTGGGGTACAGGCCAGAGATGCGGAGGGTGAGAAGATTCACCAGAGACAGAGCGGGGAGCAGAACAGGAAGATTGACGAAGTACACTGCTGAGGGAGCAGCGGGCGGGTCAGGAGAGGTCTGCCGCGCCATGTGGTCACCTCTGGGGCAGGCGGGGATCGAGGGATCGAACTCATGCGGAAGTGGCTTCAGCTTCTCAGTGCTGTGCTTTAACCCGCTGCACCACCAGGGAGGGCCAGATGGTGAACATTTTTTATGTGCACATTTGCAGCTTGGATGTTTTCTTTGGAGAAGTGTCTGCTTAGTTGTTCGGGGCAGAAATTAATTTCTAGTTGTAGTATCATCTTAAACTTGCCCCATCTTCGGTGGATAAAGGGGTACAGTGCTATGAGAGCAAGAGGATAGAATAGAACCTGTGTGAATGTCAGGACCATGACAGCCAGTGCTTACAACTTCAGCTGTCACTTCTCGGATATCAAAACAGCAAGAAAAGTTTCTATAAATGAAGTGGTTCTTTTCCCTTCCCCTGACACTTCACAGCTACACTATATCTGGAAGCGGAGATATGGGCACAGGACTTTTGTGTTTCCATTAGCAGGTTAGTTTGCATTGCTAGATAAAGATGTCTGGGGGAATTCAAATTTCATTTACTACAAGGTTCCTTTTTATTTTTTCCACTTGCCGTCTATATTGTATACACATAAAGTTCAACAGCAAAGATTTCCATGTCAAGGGCTAGCAGTAAACTATACTGAATCTACAAGAGATCAAACTGTGAAGAAGAATTTTTAGTAAAACAAAGGAGCAAAGGTGAGAGAGCATATGTTTTAACTAGTTATACCTTTCATGGGCTCCTGATATTTGCAAAATTATTGCTACTTTATTCCCATGATCTGTTCAAGTAAAGCAATCAATAAAATATCACAGTGCCTCTTCCATCAATTAGAAAAATCTACATGCAGAAATACTGCATCAGTTTCTCACAGTCACTTTTTAATAGAATTATGGTGTTTGGAAATTAAGGTGTAGTGACATCTTGACTTCTCCCAACAATTTTCTGATCTATAAATCAGAGTAAACCAAGCATTTCTAGGATTCCTCCACATACTAACATTCTATGCTTCTGTTACTATGAAGAGACGCAGACAGCTCTTGAATTAAGATAAAGCCAATATACTTAAATAGAATGTAATACTAAAATCTAACTTTATTAATTTTTTCTGGCTCTTCTAAACATTTTGTCTTATGACTATTCTTTTTTTTTTTTTAAAGATTTATTGATTCATTCGTACAGAACTGGGGTACAGGCCAGAGATGCAGAGGGTGAGAGGATTCACCAGAGACAGAGTGGGGAGCAGAACAGGCAGATCGACGAAATACACTGCTGAGGGGAGCAGCGGGCAGGTCAGGAGAGGTCTGCCTCGCCATGTGGTCGCCTCCGGGGCAGGCGGGAATCGAACTCATGCAGAGGTGGCTTTAGTTTCTTAGTGCAGTGCTTTAACCCGCTGCGCCACCAGGGAGGGCCATGACTATTTATTCTTTGGTAACTGCACAAACACCGGAGAGTCAAAGATATGACATAGACAAAAGGTATGTTAGGTCAAAGGATATGAAGTTTTAGTTATTTCTTATAACATTAGTTCTGAGGACCCAAGCAAGAGCATGATAGTTATAGTTAACAGTGTGGTATTGTATGCTAGAAAGTTGCTGAGCATTGATCTTAACTATTCTCAATATACACAGAAAAAAACTGAATTATGTAAGTTAATGGTGTATTAATTATCCTGATGTTGGTAGCCATGACATTAAATACATGTGTATACAGAAACACACATAAATATGCACATATACACAGAGACATTATTTGATAATACAAATAGCAAGTCATCACACTGCATACTTTAAATATATATAATTACATTTGTCAATTATTTTTCAATAAAACTGGGGAAAGACAATACAACTAAACTATACTAAAAAGCTGGCTATAATTCAGAATTCACACAATTACTAGGAAATCTATTGAAAATTCTAGGTTTTCTGTAAGTAGCTTGGCTCCTAAAGTATTCCAAGGGAGGTCCTAAATGTTGCTTGCTTTTAACAATGAATTTATTGAACATCTTTGACTAGTTTTCACAGCCCCTCCAATTCAGACTAGGAGAAAATGCAATAACAATTTAGTCCAGTGCTTTGTGCTACTAGTTGGCCTCAATCCTGACCTAGAAGGAACATCTTCAAAGATGACAATTAATTTAGAGTCTATTCCAGGTCAGTTCTTGGCATCTTTGCTGAGAAGATCTATTAATGCCAACCTCAACAAAAATAAACTCAAGCCCATTAGGAATTGGACTAAGACCATCAGTCATTAAACATGACAAATAGCGACACCTGTCAAGTCATGAACCTCCACGACAACAAAGAGCAATTCCAAAATGTAATAGTAGGTGGAATCCCATTCAAGGCATACAGTTTACACATTACCAACAAACAAGTCAATATACTACTAAAATGACATGCTCGGAAACTCTAGTTACAATGACCTCATGATGTAATATGTACCAAAAATACCTCAAAGTAACATCCTGCAGTTAGGACAACCCACTACATATTATTCTGTGTATCTAGCACAGCTCAAGATACCCACAGGGATATCTCTCTGGGCTATGCAAAAATGGATTTTCCTCAAAGCAGTAAGCTAGACATCTTAAAACATGACTAATTATCTACTGGTTCAATTTTCAAAATGCCTTCAAATATCACCATAAATGAAGATGTTTATAGGATTATAAAACAGATTCAGGATTTTCCTGGCAGCAAATCCTAGCAGAATGAAGCTCACTGATACTCCTTTTCCAAAATCCAAAATAGTCAAAAATTTAAATTAACAAATATTATTACATGATCAGATTGAAAATCGTGTCCTTGGCAGTTTATTCATATAGAGTTCAGACCCAACTTTTATGCACAGGAGAAATAGATTGGAAGTCTGCTTTCTAGAGTTTACTCTATCTTAATATATAAGAGCAAGTCCAAACTGAAAGTCTGTCTCATGTAGCTTTGAGACAGAGACTCATGTTTTCACTTGGGCAAGGGTTGTTTCTGCTACAAGGTATGCTGATACTTCAGCAACATAAGTGATGAAGGGAATGAAGCCAGGGCTGGGCAGGGGCAAAGCTGGGAGAAACTGACCTGCTACAGGACAGGTGCCCAAGGAGGCAGTCTACAGACAGGTGACCGTTCCCAAAGGGTACAATGATCCTCAAGCTTGTTTGCAGCAGGCCTCAGTATCTGTGACCCACTGAACAGGTAAAGTCTGGCAAAATGAGGTTTCAGGCACTGGATGATCCACTAAGACAGATGCAACTGTCAATCAGGCCCAAAAAGAAGCTTTCATAATGCTCGGGTTATGACAGCTCAAGAAAGCTTGATAAAGGGAGTATTCTAAAGATATAAGACTAAGCCTATAATACCCAGGTAGGCAGTAACCATCCCTAGGCCATGGAATGAGGACTGCAGCAGAGAACTACCTGGAGAAGAGTTCTGACCTTCTGTGGAGGCATCTGGGCTCCTTTCGGCACCCCTAGACAAAATCTGGCAATATAAATACCCCTAAGTCATTTCCTGCTCTTTTCTGCCAAGAATCCCTTATTGGCCAAACCCAGCTGGAAGGCAAAAGGCAAAGATTGGTAGGTTCCCATAGGTCAGCATGAAGGAGGGGAAGGAGAAACAATACAGAAAGAAGTGGAGAGGTATCTGGCAAGGAAGACAGAAAAATGATGGTATTACCTAGGAAAGTAATATTCCAAACAGGATCCCAGAAAGTAGCTAGGAATCTGGGATGAGGGTCCAGCAAGGACATTTGAGTTCTTGCCCAAAAATATAAAAGGTCAGAGGAGGGCTCCACCCCCACAGGAAGTCAGGCTATTGGCAGAAAACCCAGGCAGAGGTCTGGAGGCTCAAGTTATACCAGCGAAGTGTGGCACAGGGGAAGTCCCAGTCATGCTGGAGGGCTGGCTGCAGAACTGAAAGTACATCCTAGATCCAATTTGCTGGCGCCTTTGGCATCAAGTGTCCTTTCCGCCTGGATAAGGACTGACATATGAATAAGGCAGGATGGAGATGACTGAAGACCCATAGTATCTGCAACTGAGAGGAAGTGGGAAAGAAAAGAAGTAACAATGTGGTCGGAGACTGTGTCACAGGGTCCCTGCAGCAAATGGAGGGCATAATTAGTATTGAGAAATGTGAGAAGAGTTCACAAAGGAGAGGGAAGAATGGGGGGTAGGAGTGGAGTAGCTGCCTCTCTGAGCTTGAGATTACCTGGGAAGGGGCAGTTAGAAAGTTCAGAACTGAAGCATGAAAGATGCCCTCGTCTTCAAATGAGCAGCATCCCTTCTGCTGAGGAGGAAGTTTATGGAGAAGAAAGCAGAGAATTAGGAGCCTAGTCCTCATATTCTACCTTTTGCAGACCTCCTACAGGATATCCCACTGACCAGACCCAACTGAAAACCAAAGTGCCAGGTTGGCATGGCCCATGCAGGTCAATCTTGCAGCTCACACAGCAGGAAGTAAAAGCCTGGAATGGGGTTACGGCCAAGCTACACTATCTGACACCAAGCTACAATGTCACCCTGATGGGAATGATGGGGCCGTCATGGAAGATACATTAATTACAAAGGAAAAATAGGCGTTTTACAGGAGAGACACTAACCTGAGTCCCCTGGTATTCCTCCAGAAACGTGTGCCTGGATCTCGTCACAAAGAATTGCCAGACTAACCCCAATCGAGGCACAATCTACAAAAGAGTTGGCCTGTTCACTTCAGAAATGCCAATGTCATTAATGAGAAAGACTGAGGAAATATGCTGAGAGGAGGCTAAAGAGAGATGACAAGAGGACACAGAGTGTGATACAGGATTTTCTTCAGCTGCAAAGACAGCTAGTAAAATTTGATTTAGGTCTGTAAGTCTGAGCTATAGGCTGTAAATCAGAGGACAGTATTACAGTAATGTTAACTTCCTCATTGTGATTCTTCTACTGTAGTTTGTACTAAAGAGGCTTTACTGTTAAAAAAAATTACCCAAGGAAATATTGGAGGAGAAAGATGTCTCAGATCTGATCTCTGACATTTCAGGAAGAAAATACTTAAGAGAAAGGGGGAAATGCCAAAAATTATAACATGTTAATATTTGGGGTTTTTGCATGAAGGCTATATGGGAGCTCTTTTACAATTTTTGCAGTTTTTCTTTGTCTGAAAATGTGTCACAATAAAAGTGAAAATAAAAATCATGAAAGCTTTCACTGGAATCATAAGTAAAGATTAAATGATGAATTATCCAAGGACCATGAACCTCACGGCTCTGACTGCTCATGGACTACTTGTCATCATTTTAGTATTCTTGGCATGAATCGCTATGTTGTCTGAATATTATTTTCAATGTACCCTGGCTGAAGAATCCAGATACCTATTTCTATCACTTATTTATTTTATTTCTGTTGCATTGGCATCGGAGAGCAGAGGCAATTCAATATTTTGGATCTAAAACAAGATCCTAAATTTCTGTCATATCGATGGTAGTGAGTTTAATTCTTCCCCAGGAAAAGCAAGCCATTGTGGATTTACCCAAGATGGAAGGAGAGAAGTCTCCTGACAAATGAGTCCCTCTTCTACAGTTTTCTCTGGAATACAGGGAGAGCTCTTCCCAAGCAGCATAAATAAGAACATGTGGAATCCAAAAGTAATTCAGACCTATGAGAGAGTGACTTTCTAGAATTGATGGGAAGGTAAGTTGTGAGAGAAAACAATCTCAAACACTACCTCAAGCACAGAACAGAAAAAAAATCCATGTTTCATGTAGGCTTCTATTAACCTCTAGTAGCCATTAATGAAATAAAGTGGCACAAATTCCCTGACAGCCACTTCCCCACCATGTGTCCGATTCCAAAGTACAAAAGACAGTTGTTCAAGGCACAGTCTACTCAACAAACAAAGTGTATTTACTATTATTTTCAGAATTACAATCAGTGTAAGTTTACACGTAATGAAAACCCACATTCTGCAGGATGGTCCTGATAAAACATTTTGCCATATTGTAACAGTATAAATTTCTGGCACTAACTATGAATACAGGCTCATGCTTAATGAACATGAATTATAACTACTTTCTTATTATTTAAAACCTTAATGTGATATTGGTTGTCACTAGACTACATAGGTATTGGTAGAATCTACTCAACAACTAGCAATCTATGTCCAAGAAACTTAGCTCTACTCTCTTAGTGCTGATACTGAGGTCAAATAGTCAAGTGTTACTAATTGATGCTGTTGCAGAAATTCCAAGAAAACTTCCAAGAAAACTTATTTACATATAAAATGTATTAACTACTATTAGAAATCCCTTCCAGGCACTCGCTGGTGGCGCAATGGGTTAGGACGCAGCATTGCAAGCTAGCCGCAGCCACCTAAGTGTGAGTTCCATCCCCAGCATGGAAGTGACCCACATGGTGCAGCAGACCTCTTCTGCCCCACCTGCTGCTCCCCTCAGCAGTGTACTTCATCCATCTGCCTGTTCTGCTCCCACTCTGTCTCTGGTGAATCCTCTCACTGCCCCTTCACCTTGGGCTTATACCCTGTATGCATAAATAAATAAATCTTTAAAAAAAAAAAAAAAGAATCCCTTCTTTTGAAACAACCACATTAGCAAGGTCTCCACTAAAATGCAAATATTTTTAGGTATGCCCATGACACAGACGGGTAAATCAATTTAAGTATTTGAAAAAATGAGGGTAACGTAAGTGTAACATCTAGGAGTGGGAGATTTTGAAATGGAGGAAAGAACAGTGAGTAAGGAAATATAAGATCTTATGGGGGGGGGTGAATCTGCATACTTTATCGGTTTCTCTCAGACCAGTCTGGAACTAAAGTCATGAGTGTATGGTTGTATTTTTTTAGCTCTGCCCTGTCAAGAATTTTTTTTGTCCAGGGTGCAGTCTACATCCCCAAACTTACATTTTATATCAGAATGAGAGTTATGGGATAAGAACACATTGATTACTAGAAATTTGAGAGCATGTGACTCTCAGACATCATCCTTTAACTGTGGGAAATAGTATCAAATTTAGGAAGTAACCTAGGATATTTGCTTACCTTCCCTACTTGCTTACCTTTCTATGACCTGCCATTTCTAGCATTCTTTTTACCCAAAGCAAATGTTTTTTTTTTGTTGTTTTGTTTTTGTTTTTGTTTTTTCTGATTTCATGAAAGAACATCGCTGAAGTCCGCAGTGATTTGGAAGAAAATCATCAAGCATGGGGTTGAACATCTTCAATTAATTTTCAAAGAACATTTTCTTCTGTAGAGATTATGTTTGGAATTTCAGGACTCAAAGCAAAGTACCTTAAGCCTCATTTCAACCAAGCCTTCTTCATTAATTTCTCTCCTCACAGGACTGTGTATTGCAGGCAGCTGCCAGGAACTGTATCTCATCCCACAGTTCAGCAGGAGGGACCTTCCAAGCCAAGGTCGAAAGGTAAGTTGTGCCTATTTTCAGGAACATAAGAGTTTGCATCTAATCACTTCAACTATTGCAGCTCTTTCCTCTTGGTAACGTCTGTCTTAATTTTCTTCTTTAGTGACCAGCAAGAGCAAAGAGAAATATTTAATCACTTTCTCCTAGTATTTTATCACTGGAACTACATTTCTTTCTGAACTTCTAAACTATTCCTGTCCTGACTATTTTCCTGAAGGCAGAAATACACTTAAAAATGTAAATTTTATAAAATCCAACAAGGTCAAATTTCTTCTTGTGGGGTCTTACATGTACAAAAAGACAGAATGTCTGTCTCCTAGTGCCACGGGACAGATGAAATTACCTAATACACTTTGACACTCTTGCATAGTAGGTAGCAGCTATGATTTTTCTAAGATAGACAATTAGAAACTGGCAATTCAAAAGCAAGATGGAGCCTGATTATGCAGAGTATTTTTGATAATGATGAGACTGTGTATGATGTTTTACAATACACAGTGCATTTTCTAGACACCACATCACACATTGACCCCACCAGGGAGATGAACGGTATTGCTGTATTCATTTTCTTTTGTTTTATAACACATGACCACATAGATAGTGAATTAAGCAACACAAACTTATGTAGCAGTTCTGTAAGTCAGAAAACAATGGTCTCACCAGGATAAAATCAAGGGTTAGCAGAATTGTCTCTTCTGGAGGCTCTAGGGGAAAATCCACTTCCTTATTTGGTGGAGGGTTGGGGGGGTGTCCTATACTTCCAGTGCACAGATAATCCTCGAGAGGAACTGAGTTCAATAACTTAATGATGATTACATCTTCAAAACTCAGTGCATTACCCTTAAACAGTGTTCCTTCCTAGTCACCACAGTGTAACTTTCAATAATTGCCCTAATAGGGCCCTCCCTAGTGCTGGAGGTTAAAGCACAGCACTGTGAAGCGAGCCACAGCCTCTGCAGCAAGAGTTTGATCCCTGTGGAAGCTGACCCACATGGCACAGCAGACCTCTCCTATCTCACCCAATGCTCCTCTCAGCAGTATATTTCAGCACATCTGCCTGTTCTGCTCCCTACTCTGTCTCTGGTGAGTCCTTTAACTCCCTGCACCTTTGATCTGTACCCCAGTTTTTGTAGGCATAAATAACTAAATCTCAAAAATAATAATAATAAAGCTTCCCAAAGACTATCAGATTTCTCATTCCTGATGGTCAATGAATGATGTTGCTCCAAAAACATATCTTAGGATCTTCTTCTCACCACTGGCACAACATGCCTTCGATTCTGCTCACTAGGAAACAGACTCAGCCTTAGACTGCATGCAGGAAGCTTGGGGAGGAATGCTGACAGGATGGACACTTGTGAGGTAGTAAGGGCACCAGGACAGGTCAGGTGGAGCAAGTGAACTACAATGCGATTGAAACAAGGCCTCAACTGACCCCTGGGGGTGGGGGAGAAGCAAAAGAGCTTGCATGGCCCTTCAGAGTTCTGAATCAAAGCAAGAAAGTCTTATCCTTTGAATTCCCTGGGCCTCATATTCACTGAAAGCAGCTGTCCCTGGGGACAAGACAGATGAGAGCAGCAACTCCCTTTGGCAGAGGGTAGTATCCAGAGAAAAGATTTCCTGAGGAGAATATGAATTTTTTTCTATCTCAGCCACCAATAGTCCCAGCTGTCCCCAGGCAGAGCCTCAGGCATAAAAGTGGGGGTGATGAGGGGAGGGGGGTTGAGGCACCTGGGAAGTGTATCTCAGCAGAAACTAGGTTCTGTGCCTGGGTAGCACCCGCAAGGCACAGGGCATGTTCTCTATGGATTGGGACAGAGGGATAATGGCGAGTCCCAGAGCCCTCAGTGGCTTTTTTTAGGCTGTAATGCTTTTATGCCAATTGTGTGGGGCAAGCCCTCAGGCTGGCAAGGAAGGGAGGCTGGGGGTGGGGGTGGGGAAGCTGGGAGGCCCCCAATCCCCAGTGAATCTTCACTCTCTCTTGGTGCTTTCTCTGTTACCGTTCCTTGTCCCTTCCTCTCAGCCGTGCTGCTGTGGCCATTTCCGGGTAATGCTTCGCCAATAGCCTCAGCCTCCTCTCCCAGGTGTGCACACTCACGCATGCGCACACCGTACTCCAGGTGTCTGCCATCAGGCGCATGTGCCCAGTGCCCAAGCTCCCAGGTGGCCCTCCCTCCCCCATTCATGCCCAAAAGTGATAACCACAGACGCCTGCGACTTAAAAGCCTGAACATCTTCATTTCTCCTACGTTGGGCTTTGCCACTAGCAAGCAATCCTGAACAATCCACTCAGACATCCTCAGTCTGTCTCCTCATCTGGGACCGAGGGGAGCACGAGAGCTGAGTTCTAGTTGATACACTCTGGACTCTGACTTTTAAGAATTATTCTAATTTTCTGTTTTATTTCTAAATTTACAGTTTTCAGTGATGCTATTTTCAAGGTAGGGCAAAGAGTCAGACAGAAACTTTTCTGCTCATAGAAACAGCTGGTTCTATCAATGTATTGCTTCATTTAAAATAACCTCCATGTCAGTAGCTTCCATAAATTTCAGATTTCTGACTTTCTTTCAGCATTCTGCATCTTTACAAAGTATCACAAAGAAACGGTGATCACAAAGGTCACCCATTTTCATTACTGCACTTTACAACCCACTGCTTTACTTTGTGATTGTGAGCTCCATCTTTTCACCTTTAAATACACAAAACTATATACATACACACCATCACAGTTCATTTGTGATCCTAAAAAATGATTTCGTAGTACAATATTACCTCTGTTATTGTGATTGGATGGGACTGCTTTTAAACCATTCTGGAGGAAAGGTTTGTATTCATTCTAAAATGTCATCAAGGAACTTTTAAGAATGTGATATAGCCTTCACCTTCAGAGATCAGCAACTCTCCCAGTTAGGAAGTTCTTCCTAGTATCTAACCTAAATCTCTCTTACTGCAATTTCAAACCATTTTCTTTTCCATTCTTAATGAATTAGGAAAGGAGTTAGTAATCACTGTCTCCTACCTTTTATTTTCATGTTTCCTTTTTTAGAATTTACACCTAACATTCTCTCCTATGTAGCAATTTTATCCTATTTTTAGTTAATGTCTGCTTTTTAACTCTTGAAAAATATTGGTCTTTTAACACATTTTCTAGCTTTTTCTGTGTATTCCATAAACCGTGGTAACCAAACTTAATGAAACTTTTAAACACTATAAATTGGAGAAAGTCTTTGTTATTTTAGGGATGGGATGCTACAAACTAACATGGATTAGCTTTCAAATTGTCTTAAACTATTCCTACATTAAAAATTTACACCAGGTTGTTTAACCTCAAGGAAGAACAAATTTTCCCACAAGACCTACTTACACAGTAGGGCAGTAACTTTCCCTCAGGTAAACTATTCATGACATGTATCAGGTGAAAATATGCTTAATGCTAAATCTCTTCAAATAATCTTTAAAATAACAAAAGGGGCCTCTCTGGTGGCACAAGGGGTTAAGACATAGCACAATGAAGCTATCTGCAGCCACTGCAGCACTAATTTGATCCCCAGCCAGGGAGCTGACCCACTGGCACAGCAGACCTCTCCTGACCCGCCTACTGCTCCCCTCAGCAGTGTTTTTCAGTACATCTACCAGTTCTTCTCCTCACTGTCTTTGGTGAATCCTCTCACCCCTGCTTACACCCCAGTCCTTGTATGCATAAGTACATAAATATTTAAATATAAAAAAATAAAAATAAAGTAACAAAACTCATTTCGTCTACTGGAATTTGGTTTTGAAAGGAAAACAGTTTAAGTTTTGTTAAGTTCAATAATTAACACTTGGGACATAACTTTTTTCCCTAAATGCAGTAGTTATGGCATCACTGCTTTGACATTGTTCTTTGCCTGTGACAATCTGCTACACACAACATCTTTGCTCATGGTTATGAAAGTAAAAGGGAAGATGAATGGAGCTGCAAGATAGATTTTTCTTTGGTAAGTAAAGTTAAGGAGAATTACCTTCATGTCGGTCACACAAAGTTCAAACTTTGAAGGACATATGAAGAAAGGACAAATATTGCAATTCATTTTCTATCTAGAGTATCAGAGATAAAAGCAGTTTAAAGTATTTGCAGGGGTTTCTGTGTTCTTTATAGGTGTAAATTTCATATTTGCATAGAAAGGAAGTCTATTATATATATATATATATACACACACACCCATATACACATATATATGTGTGTGTGCATATATATATATATATATGTGTGTGTGTATATATACCTGTGTGTGTGTGTGCAGCTTCTAAAATGCAGCTATCAACAAATATGTGTCAAAATGAGGGTCTCTTGCACACTGTAATTTTGTACTCACAGGCCCATCAATATGGCAACAGTCTTCTCTGCTTCTTAAGTTGGTACTGTGCTCTTGATCTCTTAATCAATTGTAAAGCAAGTTATAAGAAGGAAGGAGATAGTAAAATATATAATAATTTATTAATACATTTTATTTATTTACAGAACTGGGATACAAGACAGAGTTGTGGGGTCGGAGTGAGAGGATTCACCAGAGAAAGTCAGGAGCAGAACAGGAAGATGTGCTGAAATACACTGCTAAGGGGAGCAGTGGGCAGGCCAGGAGAGGTCTGCCATGCCATGTGGGTCACCTCCCTGGCTGGGGACTGCACTCTTGCTGCAGTGGCTGCAGACAGCCTCACAGTGCTGTGCTTTAACCAGTAGTCCATTTTAGAGTCCGCAAATTATTCACCTAGTGAATCCCATGTATATCCCTGCCCCCCCCCCACCTCCGGGGAGAAATGCAGATATGAACAAGTCAATTTGGATTTTGGACAAGAAAGGTGCCGAGTGCTGCAGTGGACAATTGCTGAGGACCACAAGACATTGAAAGGAACACATAGTTTCTGCATTAAATTCTTGCTGAGTCTACCTCTGATTGTGATTTATATTATGTCTTTGTTGGTCTTATGGCATCATTTTGATCCTGCCATTTTTAGATATAACCAATATCTTCATGTTGATCTACCGCATGCTGCATGTTTAGTAAAAAGAATAACAAAAAAACCTCTTTAATTCTGGCATACTAATGGAGTTTTCAAATAGTAATGTTAATTTTTTTTTTTTAAAGATTTGTTTCTTTATGCATACAGAACTGGGGCACAGACCAGAGGTGCAAGGGCAGTGACAGGATTCACCAAAGACAGAGTGGGGAGCAAAACAGGCAGAAGGATGAAGTATTCTGCTGAGGGGAGCAGCAGGCAGGTCAGGAGAGGTCTGCCACGCCATGTGGATCACCTCCAGAATGGGGATTGAACTCATGGCTTTAGCTTCTCAGTGCTTCAACCTTCTGTGCCACCAGGGAGGGCCTGTGATGGTAAATATTTTTATATAACATTATGTATGGCATGGGGAGTGGGAAGACTGCTATTAAATCTAAATCTTAAATTTGAATTTCTGCTTTTTTCCTTTCAATTTCTTTATAATTAGTGCCGCAGAGAATGATATTACACCTAACTAGCCAACGTGCAGACTTTATGGCAGCTTGCAACACTGTATTGTGCCTGGCACCAAGATCTTAGAAGAGTCTAGTATCTTGTCATCTTGTCATCTTGTCATACCTTTAAAATGAAAATGCTAGTGGTATGATCAAAAACAGTGATTCCATTGAAAGCATCACCTAAAATTTAATCTGACTTCAGATGACATTGTCTTTGCAGACATATTTGAAAAGTTTATTAGTTTGCAGTGATTCTTTATATAAACCACTAGATTACACATTGGAAGGGTCATTAAAGTTAGTGGCCCTTTTTCCCCTTCACTCTTTCAATTGTTGCACAGGTGTTGCAGCAAAGAAATTCAAATTTGCCACTACCAGTTCAAATGAGCAATTACTATGTTAGATTCGTAGGGACCTGAAGGACGACTTCACAAAAGCCAGAGGAGGACACCATATTATTATAAATGCTTCAGTGAATTTTTAAGTGTCTAATATTCACTCTGTGTCCCTCCAATAATTTAATGATTGCATACTAAGAATGATTATTTATAATGGGACATGTGGTTCTTCGTGTATCAAAGACACCAATTTTCTCCAATTCAATGCTTTGAGTTATAATAAGCCCTACAAGAGGTTGCCATTATGCTAGCACTTTGGCAGATACAAAGAAATAAAATTGTAAGTGTATATCTGTTACAGTTTATAGTAAATCCTCACTTAACATTGTCCATCGGTTCTTGGAAATGTGACTTACAATGAAATAAAATATAATGAAAACAGGTCCAGGAATAAATGTCATTTCATTCAACATTGGCCAACATCATTTTCAATATTTTAAATGAACAATGATGAATGAAACGATGCAATCCCTGGACCAAGTGTATATTTTTCATATTTAATAGTTCATACCTAAATTATCATTGTCATTTTAGAAATCAAATACAAAAGCAGGCAAACAAACAAAAAAAAAAGGATTTTAAATAGTTTGCCCAGACTAGAGCAAGTAACTTACAAAACTGAAACCCAAATTTCCTCTTCTATCTCACAGAAACACCATGTGTCCTGCTCTTCAGAGACCCACAAACTCATTGCAGTGGCCAAAGTTTCACAGAAATGTTGCCTTAAAAGCCCTTGAAATATGACAGGCAAAATAGTAAGACATAGTTACCTAAATAAGGGGGAAAACATCTGACATTCATCAAGTTTAATGTAAGAAAAACCAAGGAGGTCTTTTTTGGTAGTGAAAGGAAATGTGTCTAGAAGTGCCGGAATGTTACAACGCTAGACCTTCAGGTTTTCCAAAAATGCGTAGAAGCAGAAGGGGAAAAGTCTGGATTCCACCTGCCATATTAGATAAAATTATAGCATTAGACATCTGCCAGGGGGTAGTAAGAGACTGATGAGGGGCAAACCAGGAGTAGGGAGCAGGAGATTTACACTGGAGAGTAGCAGGCAACAGTGGTAGCCAAAGTAGAAGATGAAGTCTTTAATAGTTCAAAGACTGAGGAAGGTCACAGTATAAATGACGGAACCTGGACACAACCTTCATCTTCTACTCTAAATTTGGTGTTTTTGCAAAGGTTCTGGATCTTTTAAAATACATAATGAAAACTGGAAAAGAGTCTGCTACAAAGGGTCCCCAGGAAGGCAAAAGGGAGAAAGAAGTACAAGATAGGAAAGGACATCGGTGTCTTTATAGAATGAAAGCATATATAGAAATAGGGACAAATTTACACAAAATATAAGCTGGGTAGGTATAAAACGTAAGCTTAAAATAGCTAAAGATGCGCTGTGGGTGGCATGACATTGTTTATAAACTAATTTGTATTAATGTTAAATTCAAATTTTTCTTATATTCTTTGGTAACTTTAGAAGTACTTATTGAAGTTAACATTAAGGGATAGAATGTTATGAACCTGAAATTTTATATTTTTCATATTATTTAGAAATTTTTTAAACTTTGGCATAATTTTTTCCAAATGCCAAAGTCTATGTTTTTTTTCTCTACCTCAATAGACATGTTGATTCAACACTGACCCCAGTCAGTCCATCATCAATTCAAAGCTTAGTCATGAAGTTCAAGAACTAAAACTCAGGGCCTCCCTGGAGGCACAAGGGGTTAAGACGCAGCACTATGAAGCTATCAGCCACTGCAGCATGAATTCAATAGCCAGCCAGGGAGGTGACCCACATGACACAGCAGATCTCTCCTGTCCTAGCTCACTACTCCCTTCAGCAGTTTATTTCAGTCAATTTGCCTGTTTTGTTCCCCATTGTGTCTCTGATGAATCTCTCACCCCCATGCCTCTGGCCTATACTACAGTTCTTGTTTGCCTAAATAAATTTAAAAAAAAAACAACAACTAAAATTCAAGGAATTGTTCGAGTAAATGAACATGTCTGACATGCATAGCACTACAGAAAACAAAATGTTTCTAAGGTGTGAATCAGAACAAAATGGTAATCTTCCCAAGAAGTACTTGATCATTGGTTTATATGCAGTTTGGAAATAATTTAATAAACATAAATTATTTCAATTAATGTTAGACTTTGTAGAAGAAATAATTCACAACCAGCTCCTTCCTGGGATCAGTAGTCCTCCTCTGGGCCATTCCTCAAAATCACCTACAATTCTTTATAAAAACACTTGCTGAATCAGAGCCTTGAAGGTGCAGCTCTGGGCTTCTTTATAAAAAGAAAAAGAAAAAACAAAACCCTACTTCCACAAATGTTTAATGCACAAGTGAGATTGAGAATTCAGATATAGGCAATGTATAAATAGCTCTTTGGTGGGATTTCTCTGAGAGGAATTAGTTAGAATATTGCCATATAGCTAAAAACAAAAAAAGCACTCTCTGATAAGGGGAATTCCAGCACTAAGGAGAGTTATCTCAATTTCATTGCTCCACAAAACAACTGTGTTCCACAATCTGAACACCTCCAGGCTATCCCACTTTCAGCAGCTGTGATAAATTCCAAGCATATTTCCAATGCAAACTGACCCAACCTTTGAATCTAAATCCCTTCAAGTCTCTCCTAAAGTTTAACTGAAATGTTCACTTTAACTCAACTCTGCATTTGCCTTGTTTTATTCAGTTGGTATGGTTTAAACATTTATAAGTAGGAAGGCTCAGATATGATCCATATTTTATCGCAGTCAAATGTTAACTGCATTGTCCAGGCTATCAACTATTTGATTGCTTAGATAATAAGGATTGTCAATGAATTTTGAAATTTTCAAAAAAATGACAATAGAACGTGTTTAATGAATATTTTTGGAACTCTACTATTGCTGGAATTTACAATACATATAACATACAATAATGCTTGTAATTTGCTAATATTCTAATAGGAAATTTTTCACTTGACAAGTGTTTATTGAATACATGAAAAAGGCATAAGATATAATCTCAGTATTCTAAGACATCACCATGTAAAAGGGAGACTAATAAACAAAATTTCTTGTATAATTTGATTAAGATTCATGATAGAAGTAGCTACTGAGTGCCATGTGTTCACAAGGGAAAAGCAATCTATATAGGGAAAGTCATTACAAGAAAGTGGCAACTAAACTAAAAGAATGAATGGAATTTTCCAGGCAGAGAAAAGGAGAAAGAATATTCCAAACAGAAATAGTACTTGCAAGTCTCAAGAACAAGAAACCCATGGCACATTCTGAGAAGAATGAGAACGTCGTATAATATTTAGCTAAAGACTCTTGAATTCTCTTCCCATCTCTATGCTTACCATCCTTCTTGATAACTTCACCAGTCATGTAGATATTCATCCAACTGCTTGGTCTCTAGATTCTTCACTTCCAATCACCACACCAAAGTGCAGAATTAAGGAAAACTTGCTTTCTGCCTCACTTTTTTGGAACTGAGATATCATACACTCCTGCACTCAGATGTGAATTCACATCATCAGCTATAATGTTCCCTAAGCCTTTGGTGGTGGATGGAACTACCCCATCATTCTACCTTGATCTCCATCTTGCTGACTACAGACCTTGGAACTTTTGAGTCTCCATAAATGTGTAAGTCAATTTCTTAAAATAAATAAATATGCAATGTATACAAATGTGTTTACTTGCATATGCATGTGTATGTGTCTCCTATTGGTTCTTTATGTCTAGAGGTGTTGAAAAGAAATATAGTAAGAAATCAAGTGAATAGATTCATGATCCTATGTGTAGTTAAAGTATGGCCAGGGAATTAACATATGAAGCTAGAGAGGTACCAATAACAATAACCAGAGTTAAATGTATTGTGCCTTAATTACATGCAAAAGATTTTGTCAAACACTTTCAATGAACCATCTCATTTAATCTCTGTAACACTATGGGATGTGAATTACAATTATCTCCATTTTACAGAGAAATTCACTGAAGGTCAGAGAGATTAGGTAACTTTCTTAGGACATATTATTATATATGTTTTTATAAAAAATTCATTTCCCAAATAGAAATCTCTTCATTATTTCTGTTCTTTCAAACCAATCAACTAAAAATTGAAGCAATAAGGATATATCGAGTTCGCTATTAGATGACCTAGATGATTTCCTCTTAGGAAATGTTGAACACAGACATCTTTTTTGACTTCAAGAAACATTAAGTCCAAAACACATGATGCCTTTGGACAACCCTTCCATTTCCAGTTCTGTAACTAGTTATTTGCAGTAGAAAAAAAGTAATTATAAGAGCAAAATAACTACTAATTACAAGCAACTGTAAATAAGAAAAATTGACTTTAATGAAGCATTTTAAACCATGTGTTCCATTTCAGAAATGTGGAGTCCCGCTCATTAGTAATGTGGGAATTATGTTTTACTCTAAAAATCACAAAGTCTGTCTCTAGTAGACTTAATTAAAAAAATAAAATATCAAAAACAAGCTTACTCCCCCACCCCCAGCCCCCGCACATAGCCATCTAGTTCAGGGATTGGCAGATCATTGTTGTAAAAGGCAGATAATAAATATGCTAGGCTTTGTGTGCCTATAGTTATCTGTCGCAACTGTTCAGCTCTGCTGTGGTAGCATGAAAACAACCATGGACAATAAGTAATGAATAGTGTGCTGTGTTCCAATAAAACTGTATTTCCAAAACCAGATGGTAGGCTGGATTTGGCTGGAGGGTTATAGTCTGTCCAATCCCCAAACTAGAATTTTAGGTACCATCTTCCCAAATTAGGAAACATAAGCAGAAGGAAACAATCTACTCACTGTGGTGCAAATTATTGATAAAGTCTAACATGGTAAATTGTAATACTTGGAAGGGTGGGGTGTGAAAGGGTAGTACATAGCTGTGGTTACAAAGTTGTGTCTTTACTAGAGCCTATCATAAATAAAGAACTACAAAATAACTAAATCATTAAATAATCCAAGTGATTATCACTTTAAAGCAGGAAACCACCGTTCTATTTAACACCTTTCATCGGTAAGTCCTTAAACATTTTTGGTTCTCTTACAGAAATAGTGTTCGCTACAGAATATGCCCTCCTCTAGATAAAACAAGCTTGGTGAATTGTAAATGAGAAATAGTAATTATATAAAATAATCTTCAACTTATTTTTAGTTTTATTTCCTAATAATCTAACCAATACTTAGCCATGAACTCATTGAATGGAAATTTTCAGTCCAAATATTCAAATCCATGGATCCAAATTGAATTTCAAATTATAAGCTTCTTTAAGGGGTCTGGAATACAAATCTATGAGATTGTCTTTCCCCTACCAATTTCTGAGAATCAACCTCCAATCACCTGCTCAGTTACTGTATGCCACATGATTTCATCTCCATACTACTGTAACAGGTACAGGTTTCATGGACTCCGCCCCTACTCCAGATGCTGGAACTCCAAATCCCATCAGTACCAGGAAGAAGCACGCGGGGATGTGAGGGCGGAGCTGAGCAGCCAGGTTGGGATAAAACCGGACATGTGGGCTCTGGGGGGCTCTTGGCCTGGTGGTTCGTAGCTGATCGTTTTGGCG